>NW_006799978.1:1413010-1441540 GCF_000485575.1 Poecilia formosa | reverse complement strand
AAGATGTTGCTAACAGACTCCAACCAAAAAAGACTGAATGTGAAATCTGACTCAAAAGGGGGTTCAGAACTATTTTAATGTAATGGGGTGCACACAATAACTGGTAACCGAGTTATTGCTTTTCACCAACAAATGTTAGTTTTTCAGTTAGATTTAACATTATATATGTGATCTAGAAGAAGAAAATAGTTCTAGAAAGAATTAACATGGTCTTGTTTTGCTTAAGTCACACAGGTAGCCAGGATTACCTTAGATTAAATACAGATTACAGATTAAATACAGATTGTTTAGATCAGTTCATGAACAGTTGACTGTGTTTTTAAAAAGAGTTAACGGTTTCAGAGGCAGTGACATTGCCTTAATTTGATTTTTCTATGTGAAAAAAACAACACATTTTGAACCAAAGTGATGAAGACATTGGAAGGAAACTTAATGTGGATGGTGGTAAAACCAAATATTCACATCTAAGTAAATGAAGGTCATTTATTTTCCAGAAATTTTGATTTTGATTAATTAAATAATGAAACAGCTCTGGACTCTCAAACTTTTTTGTCACTGATTTTACTTAGACTTGGAATCTTTGTAGCTTTTTTTCTGGTGTTACAGTGATTGACAGTTTGGACTAGGATTATCCCGTTTTAGCTCTTTCTTAAATGAGTTGTAGAAAATCTAATCTTGGTAGGTGATACAGGTCCTCTGAGACTTCACCTACACCGAGAATGTAAAAGTCAGCCTTCATTGAAAGGTCATGTGGAAGTTACAATATTAATTACAACCCAAAGTTATTGGTCTCCCGAGATCCTGGCAGTCTCCATATGCACAATAAGCTCTGTATATCAGTACAATTAACCTCTCAGTAATCTGTTAGAAGAATGATAATGATCCAGCTGTCTGTCAAATGTAAGTGGAACACATTCACTGACTTTACAAAGTGGTTTATTTGCACCCACCTCATGAAATGTAGTCTCATTTACTGAAGCTTCATCTCTTCACCTTTGGCCTCTACGATGTACGTCTGTTTTAGCATTCACATGGGCCATCAAACCCACCCAAACCAATTAGAAGAAAAACTAACTAAAAACTTGCCAATGTCAATAAAGCTGATGTATTTTATTGTGAATGAAGTGAGGCTTTTAGCAGCAGCTAAAGAAAAGTGTGAATAAAATAAAAAAAATAGTTGAGGTTTTTCTAAAGAGTGGCAAGATTTTTATTCTGAAAGCATCACTGAAGACTATAATTTGCACAATAATTGGATTTTTTAAAATATATATATATACACACCATATTTTAAAGCCAGAAAACCTAAAGATAGTAAAAATATGAAATAAAAACCAATCTGACTTTCTGTTGGTTATAAAAGCAGGTAAAGAATTCTAAATCACACTTTTCTGAAAGAAAAAGAGGCTTTTGTGTCACACACTCTTAACTCAATGTGCACCTTCAAACATCACCAGAAATCTGAAAACATAATCACTGAATGGATTTATTTCTTCCCAAGAAACAGCTTTGCCGCAGATGTCTAAATAAATGTCTGACCATTCATAGGACCAATCAACTGTGGGTGTTGCATTTGAGCAGATAGTCCGTATGGTATGAAAAAAACTCTCTTTTCTTTGAAGTGGCAGGAAACAAATTTGTTCTGTGTCTAAACTAAATGGAGAACTGTGGTTTTTCTATAGCCAAACCACATAATGTTGAAGAAAAACCAACTACAAGCTAACCTCAATTGTTTTTGGCCTAACAGTCGGTGTCAGAATAATATCAGATAGCTACATAACCAGAGGTGGGCACTGCTAACTAAAAGGTTTGATGTGCAAACACTAAAAAACTAATCATACACATTATAGCACACAATATTTATAGCACTAAAGTGCTATAAATATTTGCCATTTGTAAATTACAATGTTATAGTTTTATACCAACAGACGTTGGGGATTTTAGTCGCCCTTCAGAAATAAAAAGAAGAAAAATATATATTTGGTCTTTGTTCCTGCCAGTATCCTAAAAATAAATTTAATATGAATTCTATTGCTCTGCATATACAACATTTGAACAAATGAACCTCTGATGAATTTGTTGGAGGCAAATAAATCATAAGTTGTGACTTCTTGAGCAAAGCTGAACCAGGAAAAATAGATTTCAAACATAAAGACAGGCAGGTGATTAAAAACTAAAAGCTGCTGTAGGAAAAGCCACTCAAAAGCCTTTTAATGTCGATGTCCTGCAGCTCAGGGTTTCAAAGCAGAAAGTAACTGCAAAAAATTTCTCCACAAAGTCTAAAAGGTTAAAGGTTTTATTTATAATTATTGTAATTTAGCTCAGAAAAATTTGAAACATCATTAAAAAAGTGGACTCTTTAGCATTCACTATGCAAAACTACATTTAGTACTGCTTAGCTAATCTGTTGAAAGTCAAGTGTTTGTCCAATTATACCCAATAATAATTATGTCAGCATCTTCCTTCTACATGTAAAAATGATCAGCTGCTTATGCAGACATACAGCTTACAACGCAGACAACCGTTGGCAAACTGTGGCATCCAGATCAAGCTTTAGATGGAGATTATTGTTCTTTTACAACCAACTATTAAACTAAACGCTTAGCTTAACATAGCATTTTGAACCAATTTGTAATTGCTGTTTACCTCAGAAGCTTGTCATAGTGTCTAAAATCTTCATAACGATAGTTAATTGGAGGGAACGTTTTGGTTTTGGAGGCCACACCTGTCAAAGCTTTTCTTTTTCTTTGCCATCATGTGAATTGCATAAAACTCCAGATACTTCAGAAGGTAAATCATGTTTATCAGCACCAGGTAATTAAAGTTCAGTATCTGCTCTTTCTAGCTTCATTTTTTGTTTCAACCTGCTCCTTAGGGACAGAACTGCATCCTCAGTAGTTAAATCGCCCATGGAATAGTTTCTAACTGCATCCATCTGCTGTTTGGTGCTGAGCGGGCAATGTACTGTACAATGAGCTGAAGCTCATGGCTTCACATTATCAAGGTGAGCTGCAGATTTCAGTGATGATTCAATGTAGATCACCAACTGTGAGTGACCTTTTTTCTCGCTATCACATTGCTTTGCAGCTGGTTTGACACATTTTACTGCTACTGTGAGCAAACTTTGATAATACTCCCCAGCCACTTAGGTTTGCATCAGCTATGAGGTCTCTTATTTTACAGCCTGCAGTAGTTAGGACTGATGTGAAGATTTTTTCTTTTTTGTGAAATTATTCAAATTCAGTCATATTGGATAAAGAGCATCTGTGGCACAAACTCTTAAGTGGATTTGGGTCTGAACTTTAACCGGGCCATTCTACCCCCTTACAATGCCTTAATCTAAACCATTCCATAACAGAGCCCCATGTTTATGGTCGTCCTTTTGGAAGATGAACCTCCATCCCAATCTGAAGTCTTTTGTTGGATCTAATATGTTTTCTTCCAGGATTACTTTATTTTCTGCCATCCATCTCCCTTCTCTTCTCTTACAAGCTTCCCAGTCCCTGTTGAAGATCCGCCTTCAACATGTCAGCTGATTTTCCATAAATCTAATGTCACTGACAATCTTTAGATATGCTAAAGAAGAACATGCAAACTTCATGCAGAAAGCCCCTGGCCAGGATTCAAACCCAGGACCTTATTACTGCAGGAAAAGCATGCAACCAACTGCTCCACCGTATTTTAATTTTGCTAAAGGAAAAAAATGCACAAGAAGTTAAGTCATGAACCATATTCTTTCTAGTTCACAGGAATGTTCTGCTTTATGTTGGTTTATTGGATAAAATCACAATAAAACTCAATAAAGTTTGTGGTCAAAATATAAAATGTAGTAAGGTTTAAGTTGTTTGAAAAGCTACTGCAGGCACAGTATGATGATAAATTACTTAAAGAGAGAAGTAAAGATGTAACCTTCTTACCATTCACTTGGAGAATGTGGGTCTGAAACAGTTTGTCATATCCATCGGCATGACAGGTGTAGTTACCCATGTGGGTGGTGGTCACCTTGGTGACGTACAGTGAGCCATCATCCCCAAAATCCTACCAGAGAAAGAGGACAGACAGAGCTTCAATCATCTGGAGAAACCCCTCAGAGCCTGGAAACAGCAGCTGTGGCTGAATCCAGGAAAACGAACTGTTTCAATGAAAATGCAACAAACAGCAGTGCACAGATGGAGATCTGGAAATAAAAGGAAATGAAACTTATCACAGCTGTTGGCAAAGGCACATTGTGAAGCAAACCTACATCAATCCATGACAGAAGCTAAACCTGTTATCTATCAAAGTCATATTTAGAAGTAACCATTTACTCATATAGGACATTTTTCCACAGCAGATGACTGTGATCTGACTCAGAGTGCAGCTACAATTAATTACTGCAGAAATCACTCTTTACTTCATTCAGCGCAACAACTGGCTAATGTACTGCTGCAGACATTATCTAAATAATTCCAGCTACACTTTTTAAACATTAATGTCCCTTAAAAAAACAAAAAAAAGTCAGTCCCTTACAGCATTCTCATTTAACAAATGCATGCAACTATTCCCAGGCTGCTTCGTTAAAATAGAACTTATACATTGATCATGCGGATATAACTAAAACATGATGAATCCATGCCATGTTGTGATTATTAAACCTGTGAGCAAAATAAAGTTATTTCTGAAAAAAGAAGAGCAAACAGAATGATGAACTGTTCAGGCTGCAGACAGAAGCCCACAAAGCTAATGAGCCTGATGACGGTGCAATCCGCCGGGCAGAGGAGGAACAGATGCCACCTTGTAAAGACCACACGGCAATAAAAACCGAACACCACACTGGTTAAGGAAGTTTTGTTTTATGCGTTTGCTTTTTCGAATTAATAACAGAATTATTTCTCTTCCATGAGCTAGCAGTGGCATAAGATCTTTGTCAAAATACAACAATTGGTGAAAAAGTTTTATATCTTAGTAGGCTTTTAGATGGGAGGGTTTGAAAGGACGTTGATTCTGAGTTTTTTCCCTCCAGTAATGATTTTATTTCTTGCTTTAAATGCATGCAGTGATTTTAGCTATGTGTGCTTGCAGCAAGATGCTTCATTTAATAGATTTGTTATGTTTCCTCTTTCAATCTTGAACAGTTTTCTTTAATCTATACCCCCATTTAGTTACATGCTATATATTAAAATGTAATCTGGAAATTTAATTGCTACAGCACATATTACATTTCATATCAATAATATGGTTTTCAAATAAGATATTTATTACATTACAGAATTTAATCTTTGCAAGTTATTTCAACTTAAACTTTGTCTTTTACATAATAAAGCAGAGAAATAAGAGATATTGATGTAGTTCTTCATTTTAAACAGGAAGAATTTATAGTTAGTGGACTCTTAAGTTTAATTCATGTGAAGACAAGTCTGCATTCTAGAGTGTGATTACTTTATTTATATTAAATAAATATACCTGAAAGAAACAGAAAAACTAAGGTTACAAAGGTAAATCTGACCCAAATTTGATTCTTTTGTGAAGTCTACATTCTTCTTCTGCAGAATAAGAATGAATGACCCCAAACTCGACCCCAAAAATTCAGATTCTGGGGCTGCAATGACCTGCACTTTGGGGTCGGAAACCGTTCACTCAGAAGTCTGAAAGCAGTCATTCAGTCATGTGAACAAATTTCACCAAAAAAGAAAAAAAAAATCAGAATGACCATCTCAAACTGTTGAGTAGACGTAGGCCAAGTTGCTCATAATGAAAAGACGTTTTTGAAAGAATGAGAGTTCTGCAGCTTTCAAATGCACCACTGTAATGAAGCCAAGGTGGCAAAGCATTTCCATTCTAAAGTGACATGATCTAACAAGACTGAATCTGGCTCAGTGTTTCTCATTCCTTATGCCTAACACTGTTTTAATTTGCAAAAATATTATCTCACTTCTAATTACAGTTCTCATTTTACATTTGCTTACATCCTACAAGCACTTTAAACTAGATTTTCCAGTAAATAGTTGACAGACAAGTTGGGAACATCAGGCATCCTGTTTATGAGTGTTCAGTGTGTTTATCATTTTATTCTCCTGAGCTCCAATCTGACTTCTGAACCCTGGATGACTGAAGCATCAGAGCTTCACAATACAAGGGGAAATCGATGGTACCTTTTGGGCTTCTTGGGCTGAGAGCACATTGTGTCACCTTCTTAAATGAAAAATGAAGGCGGGGGAGAAATGAAACTCAGAGGGGTGGAACGAGTCACGGCGGAGACTCTGTCGACATGATTCCTCCACCTCACCTCATCACCCCCACCTTAGCTATCAGGAGCACCCAGCTTCCTGCGGACTGAACAGGCCAGGGTAGGACCGTTCAGGAGAAAGGCAGACAAGGGCGGGTGGAGGAGGATTTACAAATAGGCCACAACCCTCAAGAAACCATAATTAATAAAGCTGCCAGAGCTGGGTCACCTCTGAAGAGGCATTGAAGGGGCAACTCATGGGACAGCTGACCTCCACCAGTGACGAGAGATTTCAAAGAAATTTCCTGTCAGTTCACAATCTTTTTTTAAGAAGGCAAACAATGAGATGAAAGTAATACCCTATAAAGCATTGAAGTCGAAGTCGGTCGTATAAAAATTAGTCTGCCAAAAAAATAAACTTTTACAAAATGGAAATTTTTCTAGGAATAAGTTACATTAAAGTTTCACCCTGGTCTAAAAAAGTAAAGCCACAGTGGATTTAACTGTATTACTTATAGCTTTGCAAAATTCTGCAAACATAAAACTATTCTTTTTTTGCAGGTTTTAAGTGCATTCCATGTATAATCACTTTGAAATTGCTGGGCACATTTTTCTTTTTATTTTAATAAAGAGAGAATTTCACTTTAAAAATGTTATGAGTTAGGAATAATCTGCATGTTACAGGCACTGTTCCAGCTTTGTGGGCTTTTTGTTAGTATAATGCATTAATACCAAGCATAAACACAGCACAAAAAGCAGAAAGCCCTACCTGAGATGGGATCTGTTGAAAAAACACGAAAGGTTAAAAAAATTAGAGGGTGACTTTTTTCACAACATTTAAGACACCGTAATAATATTTAAAATAGCCTAGACTAACAAGACTAGTGCAGTTGGTGAATTTTGCAGGAAAGTAAAAATGTTTTCTTTTTCATTGGTGGTAAATATATTATAAAACAGACATTCAAAACAAAGTAAAAATCANTAAATATATTATAAAACAGACATTCAAAACAAAGTAAAAATCAGATGTTTACTTCATGGCAGTTCGTTATCTGAAAATGCGCTCATCTCTTAGCTACAGAACAACAAATATTATTATTAACCAAAAAAATAAGATTTCTTGTCCTCTTTTCAGATACTACTGAAGAATTGCAGTTGGTGAATTTTGCAGAAAAGTGAAAATGTTCTTTGTCATAGGTGTAAATATATTATAAAAAGACATTTAACACAAAAGTAAAAATCAGATGTTTACTACGTGGCTCTTTGTTACCAGGAAACGTGCTCTCTTAGCAACAGAATAACAGCAAATAGTGTTATTGTTTAAAAAAAAACTTCAAAAAATTTCTTTTGAAGTTGGTGAATTTTGCAGAGGAGTTAACATGTTCTTTGTCATTGGTGTAAATATATAATAAAACAGAAATTCAAAATAAAAGTAAAAATCAGACGTTTACTTCGTGGCACTTCGTTGCCAGAAAACAAGCTCATCTCTTAACATCAAATTAATAAGTAATGGTATTGTTTCTAAAACAAATAAGCTCTTTTTAAATACCGCCTATCTGCTGAGACAAGAAATTTACAGCTGGTAACTATTGCAAAAGTAAAAATCAGATGTTTACTTCGTGGCAGTTCGTTGCCAGAAAACAAGCTCATCTCTTAACATCAAATTAATAAGTAATGGTATTGTTTCTAAAACAAATAAGCTCTTTTTAAATACCGCCTATCTGCTGAGACAAGAAATTTACAGCTGGTAAGTATTGCAAAAGTAAAAATCAGATGTTTACTTCGTAGCAGTTTGTTACCAGAAAACGCACTCATCTCTTAGCCTATCATTAGTAAGCTCTTATGTCCAACAGTTTTCCTAACCTGATTTATAACTATAATATTTTCCCTTGATATTCCATTCCATAAATGCAAAACTGAAAGAGAAAATGCATGTAAGCCACATGCATTTTCCCTCATCTGAGCCACTTTAGCATCCTAACAGCATTGTCCTCGCAACTTAAACTGTAGATGTAAGATTAATGTTTACACACCTGCACACGTTTAAAGTTTACCAGTCTTTCTTTTGCTTGGCCCCCGGGTGAAGACTGAATTACTGGCAGTGTTGGATGATGATGCAATAGTCAGCAACGGTCAGCTTCATGGAATTACAGTAAGCTGCTTTGTCAAAATTTAGAGAGACTCTATTGGACTCCAGGATACCAGCTCCCTCGTGGGATTAGTGTGCAATTTACTAGATCAGAACGTAGTCAAAAACTTTGAAAATAACCATGTTCTAAACTGGGAACGCCTGTGGGATTACACAGTAAACGTTTCATTTACTCACAGGAATATGACTAATCAATGTTGGCAGTGGATGTTCAGAAATATTTCCAACAAGCAATTATACTAAATTTGTCTGCAAGGCATTTTAGAATGTGTTTGTGGGTGCCAGGTGCATGTGAAATCCATTCTTGTCTATGAAAAGAACAGCAATGATCGACTGGAAGCTTGAGAGCCAAAAATAAATCTGGATTAAGCCACTGCATAGTCCATCAGGGGTTCAGCTGGATATGGTTTGGTTTGCACACAGATCTGAACAGTGTTCAGCTGATGCTGTGCATCATGCTGAATCACATGCTCTTAGTGTTTAGAGGTAATCCACACAGCAGCAGAGGCTGCAAAGTCAGGCTTAAAGTGCCAACATCAAAACAACTGCATATGTTGTAAAAGCACATGAAGTACTCTCAGTCTGAGGATACAGATTAACTCAATCACTTTATGAAACTCCACAAACAGAAAACCAACATGCTGAGAGCTCTAGAAACACAAAACAAAACCATTCATTAAATGAATAAATTGAAGAAATGCAACGCTTTTAGTGATAGTGTCCTAGTGAAGTATTAATTACATTTATTCTTTACATTGTTGCTTTTAAAGGTGGAGAAGGAGGGAGTGTGTGTGGAGTGTGTGTGGAGAGGGGGTGGTGTGGGGAGTCCGATCACTGAATGGTTGTAAACAGCATAATGGTGTAGCATTATGATGACATGCTGAAGGAGTGTTTGAAAGAGTATGAGCTTCTTAAAGAGACAGAGGCCCGATTTCAAGGTGTCAAATTACAAAGTCAAATTTCTTTTAAGTTATGTTTGAAAAAACAGCATTTTCACAGCAATGGAAGGAAACATAGTTACTTGATGTTGCTATAGAAATGCATAATACCCCAGCCAATTAAACATAGGTACTTTTCATCTAAATTATTAAATCCTTCTTTAAAACTCATTAATAAAGAAGAAGCTGTCATTTGTCTAATTTAAATGCCCTTTTATTATGATTTGATTAAAGCATATTTTGCTCAAATCTACCTTTAAAGTAACTATAGTTACTTTAAAGATATGTATGTATAGAGTTCATACACATTTTCCTGTTATACATACATTTTACAGTGAAGTTCAGGGATCTTCAGTGGGTCTCTAAAGGCTTCTGGCTGCATCTCTTTCCAAGATTTCCCAAAACACCTTGAAGGCATTTTGTGTTTTTTTTTTTTTTTTTTATGTGTGGGATTGTCAAATTGACATGTGTCAATATGACAGTGCGATGTGTGTGTGGGTGTTCAGGTGGACTGACATGTGCCTTTAACAAAGAGACTTCTTTTGTCCGTCTAACATAAAAGAGAAGCCGTAGGGTGCTGCACGATTTTCATGTCTTTGTGATGTTTTCTATCACGAAAGAAACTCAGGAGCTTTTTCACTGTTACTACTAGTTTTACGATTACCTGTTAGAACAAAGCGCTTGACAAAACCATTTTGTGACTCCAAACTTGTATAATTTAAGAATAATTGGAGCTGGTTTCATTGAAGAATTTCCTGCAAAACTTACCTGTGGCCTTTTTAAAATCAGTGGTTTGAAATGGGAATATTGTGAATAAGCATATCCTTTCCTTCAGATGTAATGCCAAGACTTTTCTTTGACAATGTCATGACTACTTTAGTCTCTAAGAACTGTGCCTATATGCACGATTTGGATAGGGGGGTGTTTTTATAACTCTTATTTCTATATGCAGATTAATAATTTGATTTTGTGTTGTTTGGTGCAGCAGCTAAGTGAGCTCCTTCAGGTTGCAGTCAGAGCAGTTGTGGGACAGAATGTAAACCACAGACGGAGAACCAAGACGGCAATAAATTACTTGCCGTCTCACTGGCATGACGTTGGTGTGATTAGTTTGCAGCCTTGTCATCAGGCAATTCTGGCTTGTTTTGCTTCAAATCCTAAAATGATCAACAGTTCAACAGCAGAAGATGATGGATAAACTGCCACTGCTCCCACCAGACTCTTTCATTGATGATGACAATCAACCAGCAGATTCTCCCTACAGAAGCTCTGGGTTTGCTTTTCTAAGAATGGGAATTCTCAAACTCCCATCATGCATCTAAAGGAGCTCAATGAACACCAGGAAACCTCAAAGTTCAGTTCTTCAATTCAGTTTTGTTTGAACTAGGCCAGAAAATACACATTATCTTAAAGAAGGCTTCAGACCTGCCTATAACCAGAAAAATAGCCTTGTTCATGATTTTAGTATCGTCAGTAACTCCAACCTGTTATCAGTTTGTGTACATTTGCAAGTCTGTGCTAATCTTCATTGCCTCCAGTAGACTTGGAATGTGTAAATGGTATATCATCATCCTGCCACAATCCTGTGGGCAGTAATCTGCTCCCATATGTTTAAGTGTCCTAATTATGCAAATGAGCCACCCATTAGAGGTGCAGCAAGATTTAGAGGGCCACTGATAGAAGGATCCACCACAGCTTGGTCCCATGTCTCATGATAACTCAAAGCATGTTCATTTGATGTTGCATTGTTAGGTGCTACATATTAGATAAATTATAATGTTATAATGCATTTCTTCCATCCATCATCCCATGCAGGAAGCTGGTAAAAAATGATGTCCAAAACACAAGAGATGAAAAACTGAGGTGTTTGAATTTTGCAGTCATTATTGTCATTACTGAAAAACCCCAGACAAAGCCTTTCCCAGAATAATGAACATCTCTTGACAGCAGACTCTTTCATCCTTCAGTTGACATTTGAATTAAAAATACACAGAGCAAGATCTGATATAAATCACTCAGGGAACAGACAAGTATGTGCAAAGAGCAGACAGAGACCACCCATGGTCAGGACACCGAACTCTACTGCATGTCTTCAGGCAATATCAAAAAGATGAAACAAAACCTAGTTGTATTGAACCCACAAAAACAAGAAGAGAAAAAGTTGTTTGCCAGGAATAAAAAAAAATAAAAAATAAAAAAAAAACACTTCAAAGCTTCTTTTGACCCTGCAAAGCCTCAACTCACTTTGCAAATCCTCCTAAAGATACTTACAGTACTTTCAGTTTACAAGTATTTTTACCCTCATATTGTCAAAAAGCAGAAACATATCACAAAAAAATGACAGAAAGAAGCGTTCAGCAGAGAAGCTGTTAGACTCGTACCAGCAGTTTGAGTACTGGTTTTTATGGGCGACACACATCACTGACAAACAGAACCAGCAGCTCATGGTGCCAAAGATGACTGGCAACACCTGGGGGCCTCTTACTTAATTTAAGGGTCGTCAACATTCAACATAACATTAGTGGCTTTGCTGGATTCCCTTTATCTACTATGCCACTGTTGATTTAACTGTGCACTGTAATATCACACTCATCTTTGTGATTTCTGAAAAAAAAAAAGTTTAAGGTAAATGGGGACTCAATCTGAACTTCATCACAAGTTTTCTTACTTCTTTGATGTGGAGGAAAGTAAGACATATGTCAGTCTGGGGCTGTGCACACAGATTAACACACTCACTCACACACAGTTATGAAAGAAGGTCCTTCCTCCAGGGCTGAAGCCCTTAGGTATCCCCTTTCATCTTCTCTCTTTGTCTCTGTCACTCCCACCAATTTCTAAACAGTCACCAAGAACACAATCTGACATATTGGATTATAGTCAGCCGTACAACACAAAGGCAAACCATTATATATACAACTCGAAAGCAGAGAAGCTTCTAAAGTGATGAAATTAACCAAATTGTAAATGATATTTGAGATTATCCAGTAATGTTAGCATTATTTAGGATTGTTAATTATCTAAGTTGCAATCTAATTATTCTAATTTTTTGTTCTGTTCAAAAGAGAAGGTAGCATCTCTTAAACTACTGCAGAATTGGTTGCAAAAATGAAAAAAAAGAAAGAGATCACACCCCACCATTTATAGGTCCCTGCTATGGCTACCTGTGTATTTTAGAATCAATCAGCTTTTAAATGATTTTCAAAGGCATTGACAATTAAAGTTCAACATATTCTTTATATTACATATCCAAACTCCTCCGGTCTTTAAAAGACATCCTGATGACACCTGAAAAATAAGACTGGATAGTGAAGTATTATTTTTGGTTGTTGCCTGTAGAAAATTATTTCTGAAGCTATGAAGGCAAAAAAAGAAAAAAAAAAACTTCCTGAGGTTTTTAAAAGCAAACTTGAGTCTTAAATCTCCAGTTTGGCTTTTACCTGATTTTAATAAATTATGTAATAATTAAACCTATCCCAAGTTAATTACAGTTGTAGTTTTATTATCCTTTAAGGATGGAATCAATTTTATTTATTTATTCAGTGAGTTTTATTGGTCAATTAATAAAAACCATCATCTGTTTAACTTGAATGTCAATTTGTTTAATTTCTTTTTATTTATTTTTTAATTACTCTTGACTATTTGTGAGTGTATTCTCTTATGAGTGTATTAGAATCTATGCTCTTTAGTATTTGTATATCTATGCCGGTATCTCATCAACACGGCTGCATTTCTTCTGTCCAGCAGCCCAGATGATCTTTATTGTCCCACGGAGATAAACCTGCATCACGCCTGTTAGCTTACAGATTTATGTACAATTTATGTTCTTCTCCATTGTTAGCCTTTTTGAGCTCAACTGTTTTGTTTCTTTGATTGTTTTTATTCACCATTTCCTGTTCGTCTTATTTAAAGTACTTTGTCCACCTGAAATGTGTGTAAAAGTGATATAATGAAATCACCAGAACTACACAATAACCCACTAAAAAGTGAGAAGTCAAACCTTTTTCAGTCTGTTTAGATTGAAGGACCTCTGCGGCTCTGCTGTAATGTAAGAGTGAAGCTGAAATAACATTTCTGTTCTGTACAGCGACAGGTGGGCCTCTATGGATTAGACATATTTTTCTGTCACATCCTACATATCTTGATTTAACTGAGATCTGGGGGGATAGAAGGCCACATCAAGTTAAATTCATTGCCATGTTTCCTCAGATCCTTATCAAACCATTTCTTGCCAAGTGACAGGAGGCATTACCCTTCGGAAATAGATTGGCGCCATCAGGGAATAATGTTTCTATGACGGCGGCTTTCTTGTTTATAATAATGTTTATGTATGTGGTACATGTCAAACATTCACATCACAGCTTGGCTTTCTCCCAGAGCAAATTCTAGTGTCCATCTTTCCAACATAGGCATACATGGAGACTGACAGGAGGGCAGTTCTCTTTGTTCTATGATCGATTTCTCATGATCATATTGGTAGATATGAGTCGATCTGATTGATTCAATACAACCCGTTATAAAGGTACAGCAAAGTGTTAAAATGTTATTTGCATTTTTGAAGTTGTTGCAGTTATCATTTATGATGTCTCTTTGGTGTAAAATTTTTAATTTGGTGACAGAAAAGATCTTCATGTTGGCTTGGATTAACAGAGTGGTGCCACTCCTCAACTTTTTCTGTTCACTGATGTTTCACTGTGAGTTATTGTGATAACAATATTGGTCAAAACTAAGATTTTCTCTACTCTTTCATTTTATTATCTTAGTGGAAGCCAACTTTATTCTCTCTGAGTATCACAGTGACTAAAATTTATATCAGGTGTTGGAATCAAGGACAGGGCAATGCAATCAAAGCATGAAAGGACTGGACCTAAAATCCAAAAGTCTGTGATTTTGCACACTAATACTGGAATAATGATGGTGATTAAACATTGTGCAGCTGTGACTTTCTGTCACTTACCTGTAGTCCGCAAGAAAAAAAAAGCCTCATTTGGCAAAAACAAGACGCACTGACTTAGTGTGGAAACTAACCCGACAGTGAATGGTCTGTAAAGCATGTAAAGCAGGAAGTGAAGGATTTCTGCCCAAGCAGAAATAATTAACAAGAAGTATAAGTTTTTTAGATCTCTTCAAATCTGAAAAAAAAAACAGACACCAAAAAGGGAATATATTTTGTGCAATAAGTACCCAAGAACTCTAATTACTTCTAGCAGGTGTATTTTTTTAACCAAATTTTTGGATCAAAACACATTAAATTACTTGTATAGATAAGATTAAAGGTTTACTAGAAGTATAAACTGTTTTATTCCTTCAGCAACAGTAGGAATAAATGTGGCATTTCTGTATTGAAGAACAAAAAATTAGACTAGGTTATTCTTATATATATCAAGGTTAAGCTGTAAAATCTCATATCAGCTGATCCTTATCAGAAACCCTAACATCAAAATTCAAAGGTTTCCTTCATCTTTAAACCGCTTGCTGTGTGTAATATCCCTTCCACGTTTTACCCAGGGCCACTCATGACTTTTTAATTAAGTTATGACTACTCAGCGAACATACACTGCCTTACTCTGCACTGAAGTTTAAAACAATTTTAAAAATTGAAAATAATAACAGGTTCTTACGTTAAGGTCCTCCAGGTTCAGGGAGTTTAGATACTGATTGTTCCTTTTCCATAAAATAGGCGGTCTCCGCTCTCCTGTGATGGCGCAGGTCATCACGGCGCTCTGCCCAACGGTAACTGTTGTGACGCTGACTTTCTGCTCATCTGGGAGGTTCAGCAGGTAAACATCTGTTTAGGAGGAAAAAAAGAAAGGTAAGAAATGATGTCCAGGCAGAGGAAGGTAGAGTAATGTAGTTGGTGGTCGTCTTCAAAGTGCTGGTGTGAGGACGCTTCAGTTGGACAGCAAAGAATCTTATTTTTGAAACGCAGCATGTTTCAAAACAACTGAATTATGAGGAGCGTTAGCATTAGCGTTAACCCAAAAGGTTACATCACCAGTTTGTTAGTATTTTGGATAGTTAATGTAAAAATGAATATTTTTTTTGATACCAACTGATATGAAATGCTTATATCCTAATATGTCTTTAGCCATATCACCGAGCTCTAATGAAGCTTGAGTAAAATCACAAAGTCTTGCTTTAAGATGGACTGTAGGTTTGTTCGATAGAGGGGGGACAGAGTAACAGGAAATGTTCTTCAGAGGCCATACTTCAGAATAATATTATTCTAGAAAAAGGGGAAGTAAAACAACTGAAGATACTGAAGCAAAGGTAATTAGTTATAATCCACCTCTTAATACAAGCAACAGAAAATAGTAAATTAATTGGGCTAAAAGACAATAAATGTGAGATCTCTCATTTTGTTGAACAGAAACTGGTCAGATAAAACAAAATACTCATTTTTAATGTGTTTTTTGCTGTCAAATATTTACTGAAAGTCAATAAGTTTACAGCTCCACTTTTTTGATACCTTGGCTTTGAAAACAAACCCGACTCATTCAGGAAGCAGCTGCTCTTCTTTTCTGCTGACTGCAGACATCTCATCTTACTCGTGCTGCTTTGTAACTTGAAGCTGGCTTATTTTTAAACATGCTTACTGTCCTGCAAGATTAACACAAGTCAGACTTTTTGTTGTTTCTTAGTTGAGAAAACGGACTAAGAGAAGAATCTGTACCTCTGTTCAACCGTTCAACAGACCAGAATTACTACATTCCTCTTCTCTGCATTCATGATTTAATTATAAAAGACCCGGTGGTCAGAAGGTAGGACAGCTTTGCTACCTGGTGCTTTGGAAGAGACCGTAAGGGCAGTGTACACTCATTCATTCTTTGGTATTATGTAATGTGGTCCGTGAGATGATGATTTTTAATCTTTCTCTTGGGTAATGAACAATGGAGCAAAAGGAAACAGAGACTCAATTTGTTCTGCTCCTCAGGGCATGAAATACAAAATCTAATGAAAGAGAAGGTCCAACAGACAGTGCTCACTTGCCACAGCCTGGAGAATAACGATGCAAGCACCTTTAATTAAAGTGAGACTGCTGTCGCTCGGAGACCAATGGCTTCTCAGATGTCTTTAAACTTGCCTTTGGTCTGCTGTATCTGTGTTTTTTTGCATCTAAACTGAGAACTGGGAAAACGTGTTAGATGTCCGCCAGTCAGACAGGAGACATCAGACGACTTGTTCCAAGGAGAAACTGCAATCATTACGCCATTTCCGACTGACTCATAATTTGTTGGGTTGTATAAAAACCTAATTAAAATACTTGCCTTCAAATTTAATTTGACATATTAAATGAATTAAAAGTAGTCAACTAGTTACAGTGGAACAAACAAACAGAAATCATCCCTGTTCCATCATTCTGCAGTCCAAACACATGCAGCACAGTTCCTGTCCTGCTCCAAAATGACCACCATTTCAGACAACCCCTCCAACGGCTGACAGAGACTGGTCATGATGAGCACCAAGGGTTGGTGCATTGGCAAGAACTTACATCAGACTGCATCAAATATTACAGGAGTTATTGCACAGTCCACAGCATATACAGTATAATTCAGAATCAAGCATTCCTAAAGAAAAAATAACTTCAGAATTGATGGTGGCATTGGATTTTTGGATTTTGGCAATTAAAGTGATACCACAAGTTTAGAAAAAGTCAGGAAAATTTTACATTTACTTATTAAAACATGTATGTTGATAAAAGCATTTATGTTCTTAACCCAAAAATCCTTAATGCCACTGAAGGGGTTGAGGAGACACCGGTTCTTATATATGTTTAAAGAAGTTGAGCTACAAAAGAGAATGGCACTTTTTAAGCAAAGATGCAGCAAATTTTCCTTTATTTAATGAAAATTGATTTTTGAGTGGTTAACAATTTCTGATTAGCACCATGAAAAACAGAGACTACTTTCAGCACAACTCCAAAGAGGATCAAAGGTTTTACAGTCCTCTCACAGTCAATGTTTGGAAAATTGTAGGAATATATTAAATTAATACAATTTGTATCTGCAATTACTAAAATGTCTATAATTTGTTACACCAAATTATTCCTATCTGTTTCGCCCACTGGGAAATCCCAGACTCCACACAGCAGGAACTTCAGGTGTTAGCTTCTTTAGCTCACTCTCAATAAACTGCCTGCATTCACACCAACGTTTAGAGATCATTATTATAGGTAATATTATGACCTCACTACATCAGGCTGTGTGTGCAATTGGCTGTCATTAGCATGTCAAAATATCAGCACATCTGTTCTTCATAAATTCATTGGGATGTGCTAATGTCTTTCATTTAGTTCCAAAACACGTATCGGTTGACAAAGATTTACTAAAGATTTATTTACCAATTTGAATATATTCCACTACTTTAGCCAATTTAAGAATCTGGTTGCCTGTTTACAATTTCTCCTCCTTTGTAGATAGCTTGCATTTTCTCAAATAATTAGTAAAAATGCATTTCTGGTGCTCTGTTTTTGTTCCATATTACACTTTATTAAGTTGGAAGTTAAAATCTACTTCTTGTGTTTGTAACATTGTTTGCAACACATAGGAATTCTGAAATCTGAAGAACTGTAAAAATGACCAAAAAAAATCAAACAGAAAAAAATATTCCTTAAAGATTGTTTCCTCCTTGTTTAACCACTGATAGTGTTACCATTTCATTTCACATTGATAGTTTGAGAGAGTATCCAATATAAGGAAGAGATTTCACACAGATAAAAAAAATGATTAAAAGCATACAAACTACCTTGGCATGAAATATTTAATCTTAGCAACAGTAGAAAAAATAAAGATAAAAGATTAAAGCCAGTTAAGAATTGAAAAAATGGATCTTATATTAGTCACACATTAATAATTGTCCTTCTCCTAACACTGATAACTGAGCACATCCACACCCAATGTAGCCATTTGGAGCTCTTTTATGTGCTAAGGTTGTAGTGGGTGGATATGCTGACAAAAATCTCCTTCAATAATGTCCTCCCTAACCATTCAATTACAGCCTCCTTGTATCTTAATGCTTCTGGAATACGCTGCAAGCAACAAACTCGATTTGCCGCTGATCCCTGAGGGGATAGAAATGTGTGAAGTTATAGTGAGAATTTAAAGAAAGTAGGAAGACTGTCAACCAGGCAGGCTCCATCACAGCTTTAGCAGCTCGGTGGAGGAAGTAGTGGAGAAAAAAATAAAATAAAAATGAGGAATAGTATCCGACCTGAATTAGAAACTCTTCAGGGAGATGGGAGTCTGAGCTGCTGGAGCTGGTTCGGCCCAGCTCCACCTCTGTGAGAGATTTATCAGAGGAAGAAGTGGCTTTGCCTTCTTATTTCGGGCTGATTTGAAGCCGGAGGGACTGAGCCCTCTGGGAGGGATCAACCTCCACCATCCAACCTTTAATTAGTGATTAACGGGAAAGTCCAGACTTTTGATTTACTCTGCAGTTCTCCCAGGATGGGATGCTGGTCAGTGACACGGTGAGAGGTAAATCACCAATTGTTCTAGTGGCAACAAGCTTGTCAGAGAAAAACAGCTTGGGACCAGAGGATGGTGCAAAGGGCCAGCAGCATGAAGACAAATTACACCAAGGTTGCTTAACCAACCCTCTCACTCCATCCTCCATCATGCTCCGTTGAACTCCTTCTCAAATGCTGCTCACTCACTCACTCAGTTCCTCTTCACCAACTTTCAGTCCTAACACACTTCTCTTCGTCTCCATGACATTCATTTTTACTAAGCTCACACAGATATGTCACTTCTTTATCTGATGGTTTGAACCGTTGGAAGCAGATATTTAGATGCAGGCCATACAGAGACTTTTTTATCCCTTAACATCTGATATTAAATCAGACTGAGCTTTATTTCCATTTCAGGTCTTTTTGGAATTCTAAGATTATTTCTTTTTTGTTGAATGTCAAACTTATGAAAGTTTTGTTTTTACTTCAACTTCACATTTTATTTTGTAGAATTGTATTTTTAACTTCAATACTTAGGACAGATGTTTTCTTTTACAACAGAGTACTAGAGCCACTCTAATAAAAAATAAGTAAAAAAAGTACAATTACAAGAATAAGAGCCTACATTCATAATAGGCCTACTACAAAACTAAACATGTATGGGAATAAAGTCATACCAAGAATTAAGTCATATTATGACTTTCTTCTTGTAAAGCAGAAATCTTGCATACAGAAACCGTATTGTAAATACTCCAATACTGGAATATTTTCTAAATGTTATCTCCAGTTTTTTCCCCCCATTTGTCATTAGTTGCATAAATTATTTGAAAAGATTCCTGAACCGTAAATGAACTTAAACCATTTAAAAAGAAGCGCAAATGACGACAATTCATGCTTTTGCATTTTATTTTAAAATGTGCAGAAATTTGGAAACAAGGAAATTCACAGCAAAAACACATGAAAGCTCAATGTGGCCATAATAATTATTAGTATTCAGAGGTGAAATGAGTCAACACAAATTATAGAAACAATTACTTCATCACAGGCTTCAAAAACAGCCTCAACACGGTCTTTCTTGTACATGAAAGTTGTAGTAAACACATCATGTATAATATTCAATATGCAGTCACACCATGTTTCAGACTTTAAGCATTCATTTTTCCCCACACATCCTGAAAACCGAAACAAAACAAAGCAACAAAAATCTTAATTGGGATAAAGTCAGCTGCAGGATAAAAATAATAAATGTGCATAAATATATTGTTTAAAATGTTTTGTTTTGTTTAAATTTTTAATCTAGCCTTTGATTTTTAAAGATAAGTCAATTCATACGTAGTATTTCAAACCGGACACCAAGCAGGACTCAGAGATGCAGAATTTTCACCATATTTGTTGTAATGAAGCTTCTGCAGATTTACCTGATATTCTGAATCACCGTTTCAGTTTCAGTCGAGGAGAATGTGACACAGCTGTCTCTGTCCTGCTGCTGCCACTGAAAGAACAGACATCTGACTGTACTTTCAATATATTGCATCAGGAAGGACAGATACTTTTCTTCAGTTCAATCTGTATAAAAGTTCAGTTTTAGTTTCTGGCGCAGATGTTCGAGAAAGGAAAGGGAGCCTGGGTTTAAAGGCTGGCAATGACCTCTACATATTGAGTTATTTAAATAAAAATTAGATTTTTTTTCCATTTCACATCCATCCTACTTTCAGCAAGTTTTCACTTTAATTGTTTGGTTTTATTTCATATTCAGTTTGATCTTGTAAAATAATCTATAATTTTCTGTTTTAATTCTATCATATTTTATATCTCATCATTTAGTTTCCCCTATAGTTAGAGTGTTTTCTGTAAAATTGTGACATTTTCATGACGTTTATATTAGTCTCTTGGGGTTTTCTCATGATATTATGACTGTCTATTAAAGTTAATGACAATAACTTTATTTACTCGGTTCATCATTCTGTGAAGTGATTGAGCTACATTATGTTTTCTTTGGTTCTAAATTCTATAAATCACATTACGTATGTCGGGCTACATTGCATGAAAACATGCCTTATGAATAAACTTTTAAAACTTTACAGGAAACAGTTTGATCTTAAAACCAAATTGGTTAAAAGAAGAAAAGAATAAAATATTCCAAGATGATTTAATATTCTGTTTCGACTCTGACACAGGATTTCTAATCAAACTCTCATGCTTTGACCTTAAATCATTTTGATCATGAGCGCTCTTTCTGCATGTTATGTTTGTATTTCATCATAAAAAAAATAATGAAAAAGTCTACAATCTGGACCCTGTTTATCTCAGCTCCACATCCTTTAACTTCAACCTAACAAGCAGATCTCTGTTTGCTTTGATGGCTTAACTTCAATTCTGCATCGTCCGAGGCAATCATCCGCCACACTGCACAGGTGAATTCATCAGTATGAATCACTTCATGCTGATAAAGAACTAAAACATCAGATTCTGCACCTTTGATGTGGAATCTGAACGTTTCCACTTAAATTTAATTATTTTATCACTTTCAACAGAGACGATCACCGACACGACGAGCGGTCTAGAGGATTAATCGGCTTCCTGTGCTAGAGTTCCTGTTAACAGTTTTTTTTTTTTTTTTCCAGGAAGGAACAACAGTGTTTTGGCAGAGAAAAACATGTTATTTGAGGGGATAATCATCTCCGTTCTCCTGAGAACATTGTCATTGGAGTGTCAGGTATTTATTTTAGCATTTCAATTCAGAAAGGAAAGCTTAATATTTATTACACGTAATGATCTATTTCAAGTATTTTTTTTTGTTAATTTTGATGAATATGGCTTTCAGCAAATGAAAACCCAATTTGTCATATTATTAGAAAATTAAATTCAACCAATAAAACGATTTTGATGAAGAAATGTGAGCGTGTACCAAGAAAAATAAAGTTCATTATCTCTAAAGTTGTAGTTGCTGTCTGTACTTTGCGAGTTTCCCACAAACTGTTAAATGCTCATTGCTTCCCATCCTCTCAAGGCTTCCATTATTCCTGATGCTTGAGCACCTTTTGTTTTCATTCCACTCACCTTTCTATTTCTGAGAAACTGAATTTTCTATAAAAAATGAACATTGATCAGAGACAAAAGATCCAACTTTGCAAAGCTATTAAATGCAGCTGCTGAAGCAACCTGAGCATCCACAACTCTCATCAGTCATAGGCTGATCATCTTTATTGCGCTGCATGCATGGCTGAAGCAATGCACAGAAAGGAAGCTGACTGACTGCAAATACTGCACAGTGAGTATACATCTCACAAGGTAGATTTTTTTTATTCTGCAAAGCATTTTTAGGCTTCATTCCAGTCCATCCAAACTTCATTTATAAGCAGTGAAAACAACCTGAACAGGACCAAATTGCTATACAGTTAAATAAGTTAAAAAGCAAAAATCAAAAGCATTAAAAGTCAAAAAAATACAAGCAATCAGCCAAAAAAGCAGCACGAAAATCATCTAAAAATATAAAAATGACCTAAAACCAACATCTCATGTTAGAGCAAACAAATGGGTTTTAAGAATTTTAAAAACAGACAGAAGAGATGCCTGTCTAATTTCCAGGAAATCTTTTCACAATTTGGTAGCTGCTACAGCAAAAGCATGATTTCTTGTAAGTTGCAATCAGCTGATCAGCTGACCTGAGAGCTGGTGGGTGTATCAGCCAGACAGAATGGGGGAAGGCCCTGGAGAGCTCTAAAAGCCAATAAAAGAATCTTAAATCTTAGTGAAAGGAAGATAAAATGGGAAAATGTGCTCAAACTTCAAACTTCTGAGTGCCAGTTAAATGACTAGCTGCAGCATTTTGTCACCTCTGGTGACACGTGATGGACGGAGCACTGACCCCTGCATTACAGTAATCCAACTGAGTGATAACCAATGCATGCATTACTGTCTCAAAGTTGTGATAGGAAAGAATTGGCTTCACTTCATCCAGCCGCCTCATTTAGAAAACAACTATTTTTAACATGATTGTTAAAAATAGCAATCATGTTAAAATATGAGATCCAGGCTCTACTTTGACCTCCAGATTTGTGACCACTGGCTTAATATGCTGGACCCAGCCAACTACAAACATGTTGGGGTCTCAGTGGGTTTACCAAAAACCATCACTTTGTCATTTTTGTCAATTACATTTTTTTTTTTAATCCGGCTAGTAAAATAACAGCCTGTAAATAACATTACAATTTATTAACATGCACCTGTACCCTGCTTCCATTAACCTTTGAAATTTTAAGATCGCTGCAATACTTTTACAAATGGTCTTAGTGAATGCATTAACTCTGGCTGATAAGCCTCGAGTCTATTTCCAAAGCAGCTGTAAGGAGAAATCCTGAGAGACCTCCAGCATCAGTATGCAGCAGAGCTTCACAGGATGCCTAATTGGACTTATTTTATCTCAGCTACCATGTGGAAAACTTATAAAAAAAGTGTAGCTTTCTGCAATAACTGATCACAGATCACTTAGTCTAGGCTGTGTTGAATGGCTTTGTCACATTTCTGCAATATAACATCAATTTAGACGAAAGTAAATTGTGTGGTTCTTCATTCCTTGTTTAGTAATTAGTGACAAAGGTTTCTTTACAAAGAGACAAAATGAGACATCTGGTTATGTGTGATGTGTGACAAATACATTCATCACTTTGATTGAACAGATTTACTTCAGAAAAACAATAAATCTGTTATGCACATACAAGCAACAGCTGAACAGCAGCAATAATTCAAACAATTTTAAGCCAACAGCTTGAAATGGATGAAGAGGCATATGAAATGTCAAGCGTTGGGTAAGTAGAGCAGACTTGTTAACCCTGGATTGCTAAGCATTCCCCACAGACAAGAAAGCATGTCCACCTTTTTTATTAAGTGCATGTTAAAGCAGGGAATTCAGAACTCAACATTCAGATGCAAAATTCATCCATTTAAAAAGAATCAGTCATCTCACCTCAGTTTCAGCAAAAATGTGAACTCAGTTAGAAATATCTACTCACCATGTCTTCATTTCTTTATCATGAAACTGGGGCTTTTAATCAGAACTAATGGCGCGTGGCAAATGCAACCCTTAGCAGCTGCTCGCTGTTTGCCTTCTTTTTTCATGTTTGTTTCCACGTAATCCAATATTGCATAGTCAGCGGCATTAATCAAAACAGTAAAAATAGTGTCAAGATAATTAACTTTTTGGATTGTAAATAATTTATAGAGACAAGTTAATTAGTACTCTGAACATTTTCATGCTTTTTTCAAAATCTGTTTATCGAATCAGTGCTTTGATTTCCCAGCTTCAAATACCAGAACCATTCAAAAACCAGAAATACATTTTAAAATGATTATTATTTGGGAGTTCTTCTGGATGTTTTGAGCTGTTTAACGTGACCTTTTCCCGAGACTCACACACTTCACAGCTTCCTGCGACAATCTTCTTCTTTTGTTTGTGCAGATTTAAGGCTTCTGCTGACAAACACAGCAGAGAAGCCCCAGAAGACAATCACGCCACAGTCAGGGCGGATTTTTTCCCGCCTCTATGAAAGCTTATCTTTTTTTCCCACTGAACGCAAAACACAATGTGATGCTATAGTTATACTTCAGGCATGTCTGCCACTTAAATTCTCCATAAACGAGAATTGGCGCATGTAAATTCATGGTTCCCTTCCATTATTGAGTATTGCCACCAAACTGTTTGCATCAATCACCATCCAGCTGCGTTTCATCTCTCTTCTTGTCAAGATTTATGTTGTTTGTTGTGGTGTTCTAAAAAGGGAAGTCCTGATGCAGTTCCAAGTATCAAATCCCATGATTAGAGTCTTGGTCATGGGATTTTTACAGTGAGTAGTATCAGAATCTCTGACTCAACTCAAATCCCAGCATTACTGTCTGATTTTATGTTGGCTGCAAACAAAGTTTGTGTGCAAACTGTGATGAGACAGATTAGTAGAATTAGTGAAGGAGAAGGGAAGGTGCTTTGACTTTCAAAACAAACACTACATTTAAAAAGCAGGAGACCATTTTTTCTGCATGTTTTGTCTGTAAAATTAATTCCAAGTGCACAAAAGTAATTGTAGGAGCTGAATTATTTAAAAAATCATATCAAAACAGAGAGTATCATGTAAGCATTAGGAAAACCGCCATGTGGGAAAATAATAAGAAAAAGACAGGCTTCCTGCTGAATGTGTTGGCAGAATCTGGATATTGTTGAAAACATCATGGCTGGTTGAGTTTATGCAAGACTTTTCATTGTGAATCGCCCTGTGACTCTTCACGGGCAAATGGCTCATTTGAAATGATTCATCAGCATCTGTGACAAAAATACTGATTGGGGAATGTCTAGTTGCAATTATTTCATGACAAGAGACATGAAAACAAAGAGAACTGGCTTTGCATATGTTAATGTCTTGGAAGCAGTGGAACATATTATGTGGGTGATCATTGTACAAGGCCATAAAAGGATGGTTAAATATTTTTAGAAAAGTATGACAGTCTATGCTAAATACCATAATGTTCATATACACACACATATGTATACACACACACACACACACACACACATATATATATATATGTGTGTTCAATTTTAAATTGAAAAACATTTATTTTAAATTCATTTAAATAAATTATTTTATTTTGTGCTCTTGTTTTCTTTATGGACTGAATTTACTACAGTGTGATAGGTGATTACTTTGGGGTGTGATCACATACACTCCAAACCCTCCATCAGGTTAACAGATAATCTGGTGAAGGTTATTTGATAAAATAACCAAACAGGATTGAAAGCTACAGCAAAAGATGAAGATGATTTAGTCAATCTCCACGTTGTAACACACTGCTCATACTCCACACTTTCTACATATCTTGGGGCCATTTGGTCTTTTTACAACTATGACCTTTTATACTAAAAGCAAGAAGCAAATCATCTGTTTTTGTCAAAACCCCGAGGGGGTATTAAGAATTTTATCACTGCGTGACAAAAGACCAGGTAAGTTCAACAGTTTAAATGACAGAGTGTGTTTCAGTAATGCATATCTATAAATAAATACAAGTTAAAGTGAGGTAATAATGCCCAGCGGTAATGGAATGACCTTTTCTACTGTAAACACAATAAAGGAATAACTGAAGGAAAACATTTACATAAAATACTTATTTAAACATTTTAATAATTCATGTATATCATTTCTAACACTACAAAAGACCTGCAGGTATCTTTGCAGCAGACTTTGTGTAAACTCCCTTTATTTACTTTATAAAACCTTTTCAGAATCTCTCTAAACACATAAAATGGAACATGCTGGAAAATAAATTGATGAATTAAAAACCATTTTAACACCCCTCCTCGCTGCCTGTGGATGGAATATTCAGCAGGGGTTTTGACAAGTAAAAGCCTGTTGAATTTTTGCTCTGCCACGCAGGCTGGATAACAGCAAACTCGACTTAATGGAACCAGCGTTCCCAAGAGGCGGCTTGACTGATGTCTAATTATAATCTTCCAGGAAGTAACAAGTGTAAGTCAACCAATTTCAACACTTGGCAAACTTTCTGTATATGTAGGCATTACAGCAGACTCAGAATCAAACAAGATGAGAACTTCATGGAATTACAATGAAAGAATGAAATGAAGAGTAAAATTGCCATGAAGTATTACAGAAAAATGAAATAGGGAGTATCTATGTTGTAACTTTCTCTGAATTAAGATTCATGTCAAAATGATAAAACAGAGGAAAACACATTTGAGGAGAAAGTGAATTTTAGAAAACCCCTAAAACAAGCCAACCAAACTAAAGGATGTACAACATATTCACTCAGCTTAGATGTAAAGTTTGATTTAAACACAACCAATTTTGGTGATGCCTCTGAAATAAAATGTAAACTCTCACTGAAAGTGAAGTACACTTAGAGACCAAAGCACTTTTAAAACAGCTAACGTTCCTGAAAACCATAGTTCATAAAGACGCAAAAATAAACAAGTTGCATCTGCTGGGGTTTAAAATGAATACCTTGACACCCTGCAAAGGGTGAGATAAGTGCCACCACTGGGTTGAACAAACACTTCACTTCAGAGTATTAGAATTTCTTGTTTGATGTATTTAGCAAGGATTTCAGATTTTAAAAGGTTTTTCAGCTCATTTTCAGTTTAGTACTGTAACATTCCCACTCATCATCTAAATCCAATGTCCTTGCAAGGTACCCATCTCCAGCAGACTGGGGTTGAGAGGTGGGGTACACCCTGGACAGATCACTTCATTTCTTCTTGCTGGAGAGCAACTGTTTAACATTTTCAGATGCTTATCTGATAAGCCACTTCATTTTGAAAATTCATGCATAGAAAGGTTTCTAAACTCAGTTAACAAAATAGCAAATATCTCATAAATTGGAGCGGGTCAGGTCTAACCTGAAACATGGCAAATATAAGTCTACAAGCTTTTACCTAAGCACTGAAAAATGAAGATGAAGCATATCTCCATTCCAGGTACTGTGCAGTTTATGAACTCAGTGCTTTAGTCAAGGTTCCATTTTCCTGCATTACTGCAACCATGCTGTGTATAGAGCTTTGGCTGAGAAGTCAAGAAAAATGTTTTACAACAACCTTCAGTAAGTCTGGCTTGGTCTTTCTCTTTAAAAAGCCCTAAAAAACAAAGATGCTGGCACCTTGCAAGCAGTTGTTCTTAAAGCCTTCCTAAACACTTTTAAACTTGACCAAGTATAGTGGCTTTAAAAGACATTATGTCAGCATCTGTTGTAAGCAGGTGAAATTACATTTACTTAACAACCACTTCAAATAAGTTGCTTACCTGTATTCATGCTGGGATATTTGCTGGAGGCATGCATATGACCATTTCCTGTTTTGTGCCATTATGTTTTTGTTGGCTACTGATGAGAGAGCACTGTGTGAGCATGAAGGGCTTCAACTACAAATAACTTGTTTTAGCAAAGTGCTGATGGCAGAGAACACTACAGACAGGAACACATGTAAGCACACAAAAAATCTGTTTAAGAGCACTTGTGAAAATTTTCCCTCTGAGCCATTTAAACTCATGCTGTTCCATTACTAAGAGAAGTGTGGACTGAAAGGATGTAATTCTAGATATAGGCAAGTCTTGGAACTCATCTGGATATTGGATGCAACATTAATGCATGACAGGTACAGATTACAACATCTAAATAAAAGCATAACTATCTAACTTCTGCATAAATTATGCTTCATCTGCTGAAATAAAACCACAGGGCCATATGGGCCAATATGAACAGCAACAGCATACTTGAGATCATACTGGTGTATTGATGGGATACAATTGAACATATATTTTTTAAAATACATTGTGTAAAAAGATTTTTTTTTTTGTTGCATTAAGTCAGACTAAACCTTCCCCATTTACGATTGGTTTGGATCAGCTAACAAGCTAAATTATTTGGTTTATTAAGTAGGAATATGAAGAGAGATTTTAGAACGTTTATTACTTTAGATGCACCTTTTGGTTTGCTTTCTAGATACCTGAACAATTAAACAGTTAAATGGAGTGTAAACAACATGGGAACGCTTAGCGATAGAGTCATTTAGTAAAGAAACGGATTCAGAGTTCTTAAGATGAATGACGTTTTGTTGCAAAATTTCATCACATAATCTGCGTTGTATAATCTACTCAACATTCAAAATGCTATTGCCGCTGTTGTAGCAGCACAAGTGTGCACAACTTCCAGAAAGCAGAATTTCCACAGTTTGATTTTTATGGGCTTCAGTTCTGCCCTGCACCCTTCATTTCTGTCCGATGGGAGCAATGATTGTATA
>NW_006799978.1:1401963-1412695 GCF_000485575.1 Poecilia formosa | reverse complement strand
AGGCACAGCCAAGATACTGCGCAGAACCCTCAAGCTCCCAGGCCTCTGGTAGAGGACCCGAGCTCAGAGGAGGAGACCACCCCCGGAGGGTGAGAAGGGAATTTTTTTTTTAATATATATATATATATACTGTGATTATAGTTTTTATTGTATAATATGCTTGATCTCTGATTGACATTTATTAGGACGATGATGCCCTGTAACACATGACACATTACCTGCTTACCCATAATGCATTAAGCCAAAATTCAGCAAATTAGTCTGTGATGATACAGTGCTCCCTATCAGTGGTGTGGCAAAAATGTTTCATATCTCTGCAGTCATCTAATTAAGATATCACTTCTCATAAGACATTATGTTATGGCTCGCTGAAACAAACTGATTCTCAAACCACGTCCAGCCTGTGCAATGGGAGAAATGAATAATTCATGGATGTCTAATCCTTATCTCATGTCCTGACAAACAACATTGCCATGCTTTGAATGTTCCACAGAGGTATGCAGTGGGGAAACTTTTGGCAGAGCAAAAAAACAGGTGCCTTTTCATGGTTGGTCATTTCTGCTTTTACTGCCATTTTGTTCCAGATGGCATCCATAATTCCAGATACACTGAATCAACTGATTTACTTTATGATGTGGCACAGTTTATGACAGCATTTAAGGAATTTGCATAGAATTTTATGGCTGCCTCTTGGAGATTATGTCAGCAATAAACCAAACAATTGTACCACAGGCCAAGTCTTTCTGCCTTGGACACAGTAATGACAGTCTCGAAGGGTTGAAGAAAAATCTGCAGTTTACAGTACATGTAATCAAAAATACATCCTCGATACTATGACTAAAAATACACATACCAATTACTGGATTATATCAGCAGCTGTGCACCAGCCCACTCATGTTTAAAAAAGAAAAGCTGCTGCTCTAACCACGTTTCACATTATACAGCCGTTTTATACCTGTGTACCAAAGAACGGCAGTAGTAATAAAATAGATTAGCCATGCTCGGTAAATCTGATTGACTGGTGTTTCTTAAATCAGCCTGATAACATAATAAAAATGTACAGCTTTTTCAATTAGCTTTTATTTCCTGCCGTGAATATTATAGGTGTTGTTAGATGATTACAGGTCTCAGAGGGCTACTGTGTGCAGCTCTGCACACTATAGAAATCTTAGTTTAATTTCCATGTTTATGTGCTTCTGCACTAAGTGTTCAATCCTTGGATGAATTACCTGTAAGCAACCACTGGTTCTGAAGCTGTAAGCAGATTCCAGATGATTTCTGGAAGAGATTAATTTCTAATTTTTGATGTAAATGTGTCATATTTGAGATATCAGAAAAGCTTGTTTTAAAGCTGCAGATTTGTGGTGAAGCTGCAGTGATGCAACTCAATCAGCTTCTCTAAAAAACTCAATCAAGCAACTGCAGCTCCAAAATGCAGCTGCAAGAGTTCACACAGAGTTAACTGCACTGGCTCCCTGTTAGTCAAACTACAGATTCTAAAACCCTGCTAAATGAATTTCTGATTTACTTGTCCAGTAGGGAGCATGTAAACCCCTCTTGACTTCAGAGACACGCTTGCTCTGTGCTCCCGGTACCAGAACTAAACTAGATGAGACAACCTTTAGTTTCTATGCTCCTAAGCATTGCAACAAATCCTCTGAAAAGCCGAAATTTGCAGAAACTTTTGGTTTCTTTAAATCAAGACAATAGGTATTTGTTTATGGCAGCTTTTGATCAAATAACTTGACCAATAATTAAGTGGCTGAGGAGACTTCCAGTATTGCTCAGAAGGTAGAATCCACGAATACTTGAGAGACCCTCTAAAAATACTGAAGATAAAATATAAATTTATCTTTGGAAGGATAAATGTGCACATTGGAAACAGTCTGAAATTTATAATGTTTTTAAATAATTGGTTTTTATGTGGTGCTATAGTGGCCTTTTCCCGTTTTTCTGACAGGAAGGGGGAAGAAAGAAAGGAAATGAGACATGCAAAGGAAGTGAGGTCAAGAATCAAACCTGGGACAACCGTGACGAGGACGTATACGGGGTGCCCACTAAACCAAGACGACGCCCAGGGGAAACAGTCTTTTATTTATTTATTTATTTTTTAATCAATCAATCACTTTATTTTGGTAAATTGCCCATATTAAACACAGGAAAGAACACACACAAAAAAAACAATAAAGAAACCCATAATTTACCAAAAAAGGAATAGGCTGAAACCAAGCTTATTCTTGGCTACCCTATTTTATACCCAATACCTACCAAGATATCTTCACAATGCATATATAAATCTACATAACAGCGTAAGATGTTATTTCACATTTTTGAGTTCTTTAAAAGCTCACCAAGGAAGGACATAAGTTAAAATCATCATTCAATTCATTCCACAGTTTCACACCAATAAATGAAACACATCTAGATTTTACCTGGCTCGTCTCTTTTAAACATTCAAATATAAACAAACCTCGCAAATTATATTTATTCTCTCTCAATTTAAATCATTTCTGAATACCAGAAGGAAGACTTTTGTTCAATGCTTTATACATTATTTCCAGTATTTTTATATGTACAATATCTTTACATTTTAATGCTTTAGTTTGAATGAAGAGTTCATCAGTTAAAATCCCACCTTTTTAATAGGCCTTATAGCTTTTTTTTTTTGCAACTTAACTAATTTATCAATATTTGTTTTACTTGGATTTCCCCAGATTTCTGAACAATAAAACAAATAAGGCATAACCAAAGAGGAATATATAATATGAAGGCCTTTAACATTTAATACATCTTTTATTTTAAACAATATTCCAATAGTTTTTGCAACTTTATTTCTAATATATTTTATGTGAGGCTTCCAACTAAGTTTACTATCTATAATAATTCCTACAAATTTTGTCTCATAAACTCTTTCAATTTCAACTCCATTTATGCATAACTTTACATTATTATAGATCCGATTACCAGAGAATACCATGACTTTAGTTTTTCCTTCATTTAATGACAACTTATTATAGTCAAGCCATGTTTTCAACTCAGCTAATTCTTTTTCTACTGTTTTTATTATTTCATCCACATTATTTCCAGAAAAAAAAGAAATTTGTATCGTCAGCAAACATTATAAGCTTCAAAATATTGGATACTGCAAAAATATTATTTCAGTAAAGTATAAATAATTTAGGTCCTAGGACTGAGCCTTGAAGAAGACCACATTTAACTATTTCAGTCTGTGACTTTGTGTTGTTAATTTGTACATATTGTAATCTGTTACTCAAATAACTCTTTAACCACTGATATTTGTAACCCCCCGTGAACTTGTTATCTATTTGTTAATTTTACAAACTTACCACTAAAATAGCCCATAGCCTTCAGAGGTCCCCAGAGGTCACAGACAGACCTTTCTGCAGTCTCCTCCATGACCAATGAGGTTACATGACAGGAAACATGAAAACATCCAGCTTTCTTGACTCCTGCTAAGTGGTTTGAAGAATTAATAAAATAAAGACATCAGCAGCTCAGAGCTACAACAACCTCAAAATATTTTCATGCTGGTTTTAATCCAAAATAGAGTTAAAGGTTATGAAATGGCCACAAAGCATTCTAGCTGAGTACATAAAAAAATCCCAAGATGAGTTGAGTTGTTGACTGAGTCATAATGAGCACATTGTCCATCTGAGTCTGCAAATGTTAATTTGAATAATTACTGAAAAAGTAATTCTGATAAAACAGCTTTAATGGATTGGTTCGGGCAATTATTTAGTCATATTAGTAACAGCTCGAAGTGGAAAGTAAGAAATAAAAGAACTGATAGAGGTGAATAGAGCAGGCTTAAAGAAGCTACCCCAGAGGGCTTGATTATGTTCAAATTAAATAGCCCATTTCCTTGTGAGGAGTTCAGATGGGAACTTGAAAACGATCTGTTTGCTAGAAAAAAGAAGTAGATGGAGCAACTCAACTCTTCAAGAAAGCTCAGCTCCCCCCGGATTGGCTGGGGTTCCTTTCTTTTCAAGACTTGCCAGAAGGGCTTTTCACCCACACACACATTCACCCACAAACAACTGAAGTGGAGTAGACAAGACTCCCACAATGCCATTTCTTCTCATGACTTGTTTTTTTTTCTCCAAGAAATGATTCATATACAAAGGGCTGATGGGATAAAGGTTGATTATAAATTCTCTTCCACTGCTAAATGTGTCAAGCCAGCCAAATGTCAGAGGATATTCTGTCAAAGGATATTGAGTTGACTGCAAATGTCAGGCGAGGAGGAAACATCAACAAGAGCAAGGGGAGGAAACAAAGGGAGGAAACTAGTGCACATGTGTTTGTTTGACTCAGATTTTGCTGAGCACCTGCCATCCTTATGTTGTGTAATGATGGAGGATTTGGTCTGAACTGTTTCGGGTGTTGTGACCTGTTTTCTTTGGAACAAATTCCACTTTGAACTCCTTATTTCATCTCCATCAACAGACCAGCAACACTCATTTGGCATCAAACAGTTCATCCCACAGAGCAAACGTTGGCAAGATATAAAACATATTTTTAACAAATACTTAAGTGGCCAAGAAACTATTGGTAGCACAATTTTTAAGATGTGTTTTGTCAAACCTTAGTCCTTTCTCCATGAAGTTAAAACTACTAATTAGAGCTAATAATTCAAAACAGAAACAAAGCGCAATATTAGGATGACAAGTATGAGTGACATGAAAATTTAATTGAGTGAAATTTCAACATGTCACGGCTCTTGTTGTTTCTGCTGCATGCTGATCACTGCAAATAAATTAGACTGAAGAGATGAAAATGATTTGGACAATTCCAGCACAATGTTTCAGCCCCAGGATTAAATTGGTTTTAACATCTTTAATAGAACACATCAAGAATCATTAAGCTGTACTGACAAAGGCACAGGGAACAAAATATTTGTCTGTCATATGTGATCTGTCTTCTTGTGGAGATGGAAAGTGGCATTGCAGCTATAAATTGAGTTCTATTTTCAGTTTTTTTTTTTTTTTGCTTCTCAAGGATTTTTTGTTGTGTTCAAAAGAAAAATTCAAACTCACCAAAGGCTGTGTAAAATTCCTCCCTTGTAAGGTGCTCATCATCATTAATGTCATTGTACTTCAGCAGATCGAACAATGTGCACTCAGAAACATCCTTGGACAGACCTTCATGCTTGATGACCTTCAAAGAAAACACAATGTTCTGTTAAAGATGGCAGACGGAGCTTCTTGGAGTTTGTAGATTTTTTTTTTTTCTTTTCACACTTTATTATAAACTTCACCGTACAATGAGTCAGTCACTTATTTGTTGTGTTTGAATTTCCTTTGTGCATGGGAAAATACATCACATGACAGTCAAATTTGTGCACAGAATATATTTGACTTTGTCAGAACAGAACAGGATGCACTGAGCTCAGGCAGACCAATGCATACAGATGAAGATTTCCGTCTATATTTGGGCAACATCACATCATTGAAACTCTTTTAATCACAGTAACAGACAACCTTTTCATCGCATCAGTTAATGGACGCTATTCAATACTAGTCCTTCTGAACCTCTGTGCTGCACTTTACACCATCAACCACATCATCCTACTACAGAGATTGGACCAGCTAGTCGGGATGAACGATACTGCTTTCCAGTGCTTTAAATCATACTTATCTTCCTGATTTCACCTCATTAACATTTATCACATGTCCTCTACAGGACCTGTTGAACATGATTCCACTCTGGATACAGTTTAATTCTACCTTTACATTCTCTTGCTGGATGACATCAGTTTTCACAACTAGGCTGATGAGATTCTCCTACACCTGTCCATTAAGTCACTCAATTTCTTGGTCAACAGGATTTCTCCCAGACACAAAATCTTAGATGACAAGTAAGATTTTACTTTTGAACTCAGACACATCCAAGGTTATGATTCTCATTCCCAAAAATGGTTTGTAACTCAGCAAAAAACCATTTACTCACGCTTGTTACGTCTAGTGTTATTGTCAGAAACATTATGCACCCTAACATCTATCCAATGTCTACACCATTTTATTCTCACACAGACTTTCTAGGTGCCTTTAAGCAAGTTTTAAGCACACCTTTCACTAAGCTTAAAAATATTTGTTATTGCTCTGACATATATAATTTTAAATGTTATGCTTTTTATTAAGTGCAAAATCATCCTAATTAACAGAAATAAAGGCTTTCAAACATCCATCTATGAGTAATAAATGTATATAATGTGTTTATTTAGTGATAATGTTCCTAAAATAAACAGGCTTTTCAATAATATTCAAATTTTTTGACCGGGTCTGTATATATAACTACTACTAGATGTGTGAAGCAAATTCTCCTTTAAATTTGAAGTGATTCAGCAGAGAATCTATTTGGACTCTGGTTCAATAAGCACCGTTGCCTTGAATGCTGATTGGTCCATCTATTTGTGTGTTTTTGGTATGGATTTTTAACTTAAACACAAACTGTTTGATATTTGTGATGACCCAGACTACAAGTTGAAACACTCTGGCCAGCTTATAAAACAGCCTCCTACTATTTAAAGTGATGCAGAAGTTTTCACCTCACCAGATCTTTCTACCTCTCCATGCACCCTGCAGTATGTAGTGTTTAGAAAATAAATTTAAAATATGCTAATTTTAAAACTTAACATGTCTTGATTGAAATAGCCTAATTATAGTTTTAAAATCAGTAACGTATTCTGGCCTATTGACCTTTATGCTACTTGTAGTTACAGCAGATGGTTTGCTAAGATCTTTTGAACTGCCCTTTATCTGTGTGGGAAACAATCAGGAGAAGTTCCAGCTTTTCACACTCATTTGTGAAAAGCCATAAAACAGCAGGAGTTCAGGAGAGTCTCTGGTTCCACTTTGTTTAAACAATGGAGACAAATGGTCTTAGATCGTGACTTGCAGGGAATTTTAAAAGGGTCAGAGACAGCTTCTGGTTGGATGAGCAAAGGTATGCCTTATTTGAATAAATTAAAGACAAGAATATGCCTTTACTATAAAACTTTCTACACAGGAGTAACTAATCAAATTTGCTCTTGCAATTCATCAAAGACGTCTTTGCTTTCCTTTCTTTCTTCCTTCTTCTTTTCCATTTGTCTCAGGTAAATGAATGTATGTCTCTGTTGTTCTGCAGTTTCTGTTGTAATTTTATGCGTTGTCTTCTATTGGATTAAACTCTAATTCTGTGACGTCTGCACTCGTTGTTGTTTTCTGTGTGGCTATACGCGGTCCGCTGGGAGAACCTGGGATCGAAGAAGATTGAGCCAGAGAGTTTTTCTTAAGAAATATTATAACCTAAAATCTTCTTCAACAGTAGTGAGAGAACATGTTCAAAATCTAAAGTTGTTTTAGAGCATTAACATGTATTCCAGAAAAAAATTGTTTATATTTATATGTTCAGAAACCACTTTTCCTTTTATTTCTTCTTCAAAATGATAAAAAATTGTTTCTCAATTTTTACAGTGTATTGTACTCAAACTAAAACTTTCTATATAAAGTTTTATAACATGGATGTGAAGAGGGTTGTGACACATTTTTCTCTACAGCATGCTGCTCAACACCCCATGCATGACCCTGCCTGTAAAACATCCATCATACAATATCTGCTGTCAAAAAACTGATCACAAGGGACAGCTTTATACATCATGTCTTGTCCTCTGGATCAGTGTACTTCCCTTTCCAGATGACTTGGCTGAAACATTAGGTGGTCATCTAAAATCCTTGCAGTATCCTTGAAACACTGCACCACCAGCCAAATAAGCATTTCTCATTCTGAGCTTTTGTGGTGCTTCTTAATTTTATCTTTTCTCCAAGACCATTTTCTCTCAATTATTTTTTTTTTTTAACAATGGCCATAATTCCCATCAAGTGTCCTCATCTATTGAGGAAAGAATAAAGCACTTGTATATTTTCCACTCATTCTGTGCACTTTTTTCTGATTTGTATTTCTATTTAAAAAAAGAATTACACAAATAGAATGTGTACAATAGCAGCGCTCTCACTCCATTCATTCCTTTAAATATCTGGCATTTGATAAATGACTAATAGAATGATTCACGAGGCTCCTTAATTTCCTCCTTTCATGTTTGTGTGGAGATAGACAACTGAGACGCTGAAAAGAGATCCTGGATGTGTTCAGTGCTTTTCAGCACACCATGTGCTCTAAATTATCGGAGGCACATCACTGATGTGATAACTAGATGTAATGTTTATTGAGGTTGCAGCCACTGGCTGTTTCAAATCGAACCTTAATTTACAAAGCCAATGGAACATTGGATGATTAATCAGAGAGAACGCTTCTGCAATTAGCAGCTACACTAGGTTTTTTTCAGTTTCCTCTTAATATGGACTGCATTGCAGTAATTACTCAAAATTATTCTGCCAAAAAAGGCAAATCATAGCACTAATATATCACTATTACAACAATATTTTACATGCTGTTGTATATATTTAAAACCATAAAAATTTCAGAAAACACAATGTTAAATCTGCACACTGTAGTTCACCAGAATAAAATAGAGTAATCATCCTGTGAAGCAATATTACAAAACTGTATTTTAACACACTTAAAAATAGCTTCAGTCACTGGTAAAACCAAACAAATTGTGGTTGTTTTCATAGGAATGTAATAAGGAAAGCAGCTGATCAGCGTTTGTTTTCAAATACATTTGAATTATTAATCAGAATAGTTAGTTCTGAAAAATAAAGGCAGATGTTTTTGTTGGTTGGTTGGTTGGTTGGTTGGAGGAAACTGGTGCCCCTTAACACAATGTCTTAGAGAAGCAATTGTTGTTGTCCATCAATCGGGAAGGGTTATAAAGCAATTTCAAAACCATTAGGAGCTTATTATTCCAGACAGAAAGACTTTCCACAAATGGACAACATTCAAGTCTGCTGATGATCTGATGTCTGAGAACTTACTAGATTTACTGTTTATTTGCTTTTAAAAATATTCTCTCTCAATTAGATCTTGTTTATATATCTGTAAAGATATTTATTATGCTTAAGCATCAGTTTCAGGGAGAAAACAGGAAGGTTCAGAGGTAATCAATGAAAACAATGTAGGCATAAAATAACATGTTGGTGTTTTAGTTGTGTGTACTCAGTGGAACTTTATTCCATCCCAGGTACACTTGTGTAAATGATGTGCATTTATGTCAATACATAACATTTCTAATTTGATTTGAAGTTTTTCACCTCAGGGGTTATGAGAGACTCCGACAAAGATGGAGGAGAACAGAGATGAAGAAAAAGAATAAAAGCAGACAATGGCATGGAAGACAGGAAGAACAGCGTGAGGAAGAGGTCAGAGATGATAAAATATAAATTATTAATTAAAAAGATTAATTAGTTGAGGGAGGATCAGAGAACTCAGGTGAGCCTCAGCAAGCCTCACCTGAGTAAAAGAGCTTTAACCCAAATATTCTCAGAAATTTGAATATCTGCTGTTCAGTACATTTCCATTTAATAATTTATAACAAAGAATTAGGAGCTACATATTATGTAACTAATAAGACAGTGTTAGCCCAAACTACCCACTTCTCCCACACTTCTGAAAGGCTTTCTCCAATGTATATAAATGAATCAAATGACTTCTGAAAAAAATTATCTTTCGACATGATACCAAAGAAGATATATGCATAGCCGCATGACTGGACAAATCAACCACAGTATGTCGGCACAAACGCGTCATACCATTTGTTAAGTATGGTGACAGAGGATGCACAATCTGAACTTGATTGCAGCAACAAGACCTGTAGGTGAGATGGTTATGAAATCTGTTCTGGAGTTTTTCTTGTCTCTATTTGCTCTATGTAAACTAAAAGAATTATAAAGATGGTCGCTGGAACCAACTTTTTATATTCAACTCAACAGAATCCTATAGATATGGGTAAGCAAAAAACATAATTTGAAGGTTAGAAATACTACACATATCTCAAAATGATGTCACAAACTTTAAACATTTGAACCATTACAGTCACACTTTGACCTTGAACATGTGCTTTTATATGTACACGCATAAAAATAGCTTCAGTCATTTCTTTTGGCTGCCTTAAAACAAGCAAAACACTGAAAGCAGAAGTATGTTTTAGATGATGTTACGCTTAACTACACCTTTATCTTTTATGTGTATTATTCTAACACAGACAAGTCCAGAAAAAGCTCAGTGGTGAATAATACACCCCAATATATTTTTTAACAAAAAAAAAAAAAAAAAAAAGAAATTCTGTCACATTTTCTGTCAAATTATAAGGTAGAGGCATTGTAAAAGTTAAAGAAAAAAAAATACATTTTGATTTGCCATTTTAAAAGGGCACAACATCTAAAAGGGTAGGAACAATTGTTCTGCAGCTCTTTATGTGCACACTCCAGCATGTCAAGTTAGCTAAGATGAGCGCTTTCCGTTCTATCATTTCAAATGAGCTCAGAGAACGCTCCAATTATAAAAGTGCTCCAGGGCACAAGGATTGGCAGCTATGATTTTGTGTTTATAAATGCTAAAAAATGTGCATATTGTATTCTCAGGGCTTGCACAGACAAACATTTATTTAGCATTAATATCCAATATTTTTGGAAATATGGCAAAAGTTGAAAGATCAGCAAAGTGTCGTGAATATGCATTCTGGGTTTATCAGTTCTGTTTTGTTGTTTGCTTGCTTTTCAATTTTGTATTTCAGAAAAAAATCAATAGATAGTACATTATTCATTGGTTCCAC
>NW_006799978.1:1248627-1401818 GCF_000485575.1 Poecilia formosa | reverse complement strand
TTCATTCAGATCTAGGATGTGTTATTTGAGTGTTCCCTTTATTTTTTTGAGCAGTGTATATATAATAAAAAATAGACTAAGTAGACTTCCAGTCACCCAACAAACTAATTTAGCATTGTTTTAGGATAGCCTCTTGGTTATTTTAGTAATCAAGAATTCTACTGATAATTCAGATGATTAATCAATTAATCGGATGAAAAAAAATCGCAAATTTTTCATTTAAACACCTAAGCTTATTTTATGGTAGAACATATTTTTATTTTCCAGGTAGAACATATTTACAGACTAACAAGTTTTCCTTTACTTCTTTGATGCTACATGCATTTTATCTACAGTTTTGGCTTAATGAGGGTATTGATATTTCAGTAAATACCATATTTTATAGTCTGTGTACCCCACTTAAAGAGTAATCAATTAGTTGATGATTATTCCAATAATTGATTCATTACGCTTAATCCTATTAATTGTTTTGTCCCTTTAATCATCATGCAGTTGCTTCAGGGAGGGATAAAAATATTGTCTAAATTTAAGACATTTTAGTTCTCAAATTTCAAATACATATGAAACATAAACCAAAAAAAGAAGAAACAAAATAATTTTATGTCTTCTCAATCCACCAACACTTTTTTTATGCTGCCATACATGCTTTCCTCCTAGGAAGCAATTTCTGTGGGAGATCTGCCAAACTCGTTTTTTTAACACAGTGAGAAAAACCTTTTAGTCCTTTGAAAAGTTCCTTCTACTTTGGCCTGAGAAGATTGAACAAATATCCTCACTTTCAAATCCTTCCAGCTTTATATTACAGACGCTGAGACGGTCAAAATTAATTCTCCTAACTTTAGCATCTCTTATACCATCTTTTGGCATCATTTACTGCAAAAAAAATAACACATTTTGAAATTTAGATTCATTGGACTATATAAAGACATTCAAATCAAAGTAGTGAATCCTGCTTCACTGACGACATAGGCACTAACAATTCCAAGCCCTCTGCAGAGTAGATGTTCAACTGTATCAGCAGTAAGGTAACAAGAAAAGCAACTGAAATTGTGGGTTTGAAAATTCGCTGCAGGGTGCTTAGCCCCTTCAATTATTCAAATATACTGCATAATAAATCAGTCTTCAGGTATGCAGAGACTTTGTTATGCCAAGAATGCCCTCCTCACTCATGCCAGCCACAAAAAGCTTTTCTTACAACATCCTTCTTACTAGTGATGGTTAAAGGCTGCGGCTCCCCAGGAGCACAAGACTCTTTTGACCCACATTGCTTTTCAAAAGGTTTACTTAAAGACACCCTCTGTAGCTACCAGAGTGGAAGAAAGGCAGAGATAAATGCATGAGATTATGATGCAGAGAAAAGCAACTCCACTAGTCCTTTGATTTTATTATGCAGATATAAAGATCATTAATTAAATGATCAAAGGGGTTACATTTTGCTTTAAATACCGAAACTTTTCAAATCCTCAGACACTACTGTCTTCGAATTCAAGCTAAACATTAAAGACGTGGCAAGAAAGCTTATTAAAATACTTATGGCTATTATAAAATATTGTATCCAAAGCAAAAATGATAGAAGCAGTTTCTGTTACAGTGTTACAACATTACAATAGCAACATTGAGAATATTAAATGCACACCTCTGTGTTTTAAGTTTGCACACAGAAGTGATGAGCAGCAGGGAGGATTTTCTCAGTAGAACTGAAAGTTAGACTGAAACAGTGTGAGCCGTCAGAACCATAGAAGTTATTAAATAACGAGTTAAAATGACAGAAGAACGTATGCAAGCAGCTGGACGATGCAGTCTGGCCTGTAAAAAATTCAGTTTAAACAAAATAATTGCACAGCAGAACATTCATATTTTGTTTTTAACAACCATACAACCTAGGTGGGCGTACAGATAATCATTCCTGCTGGACTGCATCTGGAATATGTGCCAGCTGATACATCATTGGAAAGTGGAGTGTCTTTTCACTCGATGCACAGCTGAAGTGTAGCAGAGTGGTCCATACTCCCTCTGCTGCCTGTTGGTTCAGATGTTTTCATTTGCTTCAGCTCTGCTGTACCGGTGCTGCTGATCCAGAATGACATTTGTTGGCTTTTTGGCATTAAACATAAAATCTCAGCTTGTCCTTGCCTTAATTCTTTAATTAACTGTAAGGTGAATGGGTCTGTGGAATAATCACAACCAAACACAAGTGATCGCAAAATCAAGAGAAGGGTTTGCTTTAAAATAATAACCTTTCCAAATCAGTGATCTATGGCTGTCAACACAGCCTTTGTGGGTGCAGGTGTCCCACTTTGTGAAAGACTGCAGAGCATTTTTGCCTCTTTTTCCTCGTCCCACACATTTTGATTTTCAGAAGTCAAAGCTCCATGACAGACACCTATTGATGTTCTTCTCAGATTGGTGAAGGTTTTTTTATGAGTGGCTGTGTTTGCCGTCAGTCACTCTGGACACATGGGGCAAAATGAAAATTAACCTGCCACTGAACAGTACATCTCCTTCATGCAAATGCATTCCATAATGGACCTCCCACTGAATTAAAAGCATAACTTTTTTTAAACACGAGTTTTGTATGAGAATGAGTGAATTCTTAAGTTCAATCATTTCCAATAACCATTTGTTCTTGTAGCAACCAGTAATGTTATAATTTGGTCATTTTTTTTATAACAGAGACAATTAAGTAACAACTAAAATGTATCAGTTTTTTTCTACATCATTTGATGAAAAATAAATATTGTTTAAATATGGTGATGTGCTATTAAAGCTTTATTGGGTTTCCAGGTAATGCAACAGTTTCTTCAGTTATAAAACTTTGCAATATGGTGGGTGATTTTGCCTCCTGAAAAATAAATGACACACCCTGCTGCATTTAAATTGCATTTAGTGGAATTAACAAATAGTGAAACAAAAACATTTTGTTCCCAGCAGTTTTGTAATTGCTGTCATTATCAGACCATTAGAATTAAACTATGTGAATGAGAGTGGCTTAATTTGTTCTTCAGCGTACCAACCCTTCTGTTTCGAGCAATCTTTACCCTGCACCACATGTTGTTACCCTTAGCGTTTAAGTTTGTTATTTGAACTATTATGCTTCATACAGTGTGAAAGGCTTTTAAATTAAACAAGAAGCTGATCCATTACAGCACCAATTTGCATAACTGACAATATTTGAAAATATTACAGCTTTAAACTGCTTACCTGTGAGAGCTCGCTAGCATCTATCAGTCTGTTGCGATCTACATCGAAGCGTTTAAACATCAGGTCAACCAGTTGCTTCTTGGCTGCCATGCTGTCCTTGTGGGCCCCGTGACCTGCAGCTCCCAGGTATCGCTTGTCATGTAAATCCAGAATCTTGGTTTTCAGACGGCGGTAGTCATTCAGCCTGCAGTCATCATCTGGCAACAGAGGAAATAGGGAAACAGAAAATTGTTCAACAATTGCTTAAAATTGTTTTAAACATTTTCAAATTTAATCTGAGCTGAAAAAGCTCACGTGGACTGGGTTTTTAAAAAAAATCTGTAATTTTTATTAAATCTGAAAACAGTGTCTTCCTGACTGCATCCCATTCTGCCTCTTAGAGGTCTAGTCTGATTTTCTATACAGCACCATTGCAACACAACTCATTCAAGATTTTTTTTTTCTATAGAATACATCTATGATTTGTTACTTTGTTACTAATTTACACAGCAGCATGACATTTCTGTGCCTCATGGTGCTACATTTTCTTCTCTGCTCTCTGTTATCAAGCTGATGGGAACACAAACACATTATCAGGTTAGCAGTCTTAAGACATAGCACCATTTTAAAAGGTTATGCTTTAAAAATGTACAAGAATAATTTGTAACATAGCAAATACTAAAAGACAGCTGCAAACTGATGGTAAAGTTATTTTGAATGAACTGTTAGTATGCCAGGAGACTAGAGTACCATGTGTGTAAAGCAGCTGACTGCTGGCTCGCTAACCTAGCCTGTTAGTTAAGCAAACAGCTAAGATTGGCCTGGTGGACTCCAACTGTTGCTTCATATAGATCAGAGTAGCAAGAAGCATGAATATTCTACGCAACCATCACTGTTGATTTCAAAACTTCTATCAAATTTAGTTGGAGTTTATTATGAATGTAGTTATTTTATGCTTTTCTTTAAAAGGGTCCTATTACATATCCTGGAACAGGTTAACAGGTCTTATTAGGTTTACAAAACAAAAGACAAACCATAAGTAAGTCAACAACAAAACATCTTTTCAAGCAGCCAGTGAACAACGAGTACATCGATAAAACCAGCTGACCAAATGTGTTTGAGCTCCGCTTGGGTTGTTAGGTAACAGGGCATGCCGTGCCCACAGACTTTGACTTAAAGTGGCAGTTTTGTGTATTTTACAAGCACATAGTGCCATTTTATAGCACAACTAACTCTGTTACTTTCAGCTGTTATAAAAAACACTGTATATATTAAATATGACTTGTCCAGTTACAAAGACAGAGGTCATTGAAATCAGACCTCTGTCTCTTTAAGAAGCTCCTACTCTTTCTGATCTTCAGCATGTCAACACAAAAATACTTCTCATTATGCAGTTAACCATTCTTAGGCGAGTTGGACTGAGAAGTATGGCAATAACGAGTTCAGCAGACTCACATTATAACAAAAAATAAAAGTTAAAAAAAAGTTAATTCTTCATAATAACTCCCCTTTTAGGAACCTGACCCTGCCATAATGAGCATCTTGATTCTTTTAAATTGTTTGTGTCGATATATAAACAGCAGCATGATGTCTGTTTCTAAAACATAAATTCAATAATGATTAAATTCACACACTAGAATTATTAAAATTCTTGCCAATTAGCATTTGAACAAACAAATCGCCCTTCTGGATCTACCATAAGCTCCTGTGTGTATTAAGTAAGCACTTAACCTGAGCGTTTCTGTGATTTTCTGCCTCAGAATGGATGCTCAGGAGTCTTTCACAGAAAAAAATATGCACACCCACACTTGCAGCATTTCACCAAGCGATGAAGAAACTGATTAACAAATTCATCATACAGGTGTCAGGAGCAAACCCTGACAGCAACAGAAAACATGATCACCCTGTATTTACAATCTGCCATCAAAGGGTTTACATCAAAGATGTCAACTGGATAAAAGGTTTAGAGGAGGGAAGGCGAAACGGAGCTAAAGAGAAAATAATGACAAGAATCAAAGGTTTACACTCGTCAAAATTATTTCTCTTTGTTTCAACTGGAAGTGTACCTCCCCTAGTAAAAGTTTTATTAGCTGATGTCAGCCAGCCCAGAACAAAACAACTTTGTTCTCCTTTTTATAATTCTCTGGGAAGAACAGTGACATCACTGTCACACTCTCTGGTGTAATCAACATCTAAGAACAACATCGGCTACATGGAGTCTTTTACAAGACATCTGAACTTTGTTCGGAATGATAAAGCAAAACCAATTTATAGAGTGTCATTATGAGATCTCTGATCAGTAGAACTGCCTACGTGTTGAGGGTTGATGACTTGTAATCCTGAGAAAGAACAAACCAGCGACAGGAGCAAACAGCTTCAGTGTACCATCTCATTTTTATCTTATAGATCTCTGTCAATATTCCCTGGGCGAAACAACTTGAGCAATCAGTAAACTTAAAAATGAGAAGCTTGAAAAATCCTAGCCCTAATCCTTATGAGGGATGAGAGAACTGCAAGACAGTCTCAAACTTTACAAGACTTTAACATTTGACTCCAGCTCTACTATACTTTCATCTCAATCCTACGTGACCCTTTAAAGTCCACAAGGTGGAAGTTTTATACCTAACTTTAAAATAATATGCAGTATTTTGAGAAAGTTTTCATATGCAACCGTATATCAAGAAGGGTTTATGTAGTAGATAATCCAAAATTGTTGAAGTATAATGAGAAAAAATACAGTTACAGCAGCCTGAAAAAAAAAATTGAATTAGGATTGTACGCAATAGACTAACAGTGTTATGCATATTTTTGATATAAAAAAATATTATTTTTGTATGCATACAATACCATTGTGCATTTGTAAACTGTAAGTAATCCTGGATCCTTTAGCAGACATTTGGATGAATGCGCTTTTGTCACACAAGTTTTGTCTTTATTTTAGGTTAAGCAGAATAAAAAGGAGTTAAATGTGAATCTATTCCAATACTTTTAGTAAAAAAAAAAATCATAGACTACTTTGTGTTGGCTTATCACATAAAATCCCAGCAAAATACATAATAATTTGTGGATGAAGTTTGATAAATAATGAATACACAAGGAATGGAAATATTTTTGCAAGGCACGAGAGTGATTGAGGTATTTTTGTCTTGTCATTCAGAAAACCAGCTCCAACCAATCAAAGTAGACAAAAGAAAATTAAGAAAAAAAGGACTATGGAAAGCACAACTTAGGTGGCAATAAATAAAAGGTAGTTGGAAACTTCTGGCGCTGTATTAATTTTTGTTTGCGGGGGTGTATCAACTTTAGTAAAGCTGGGGTTTGAAGAGTCAATGTCATTGATTCTTGTGGATCTTCAACAGTGCACTGTGGCGTATGCTACAATCATGAACAAACACTGCAGGCCTTGTTTCAGAATGATCTCACTGGTTTCTGGCCTTAAATATTTACCTGAACTCTCTCGTGGTGCTACGTTGTCAGTTCTGAGGTGTGCAAAGCCACACAGAAAGAAGTAAACATTGGAATGCTCAGGACCAATGCTTCAATGTTTTTTTTTGTTTTGTTTTTTGCTTTTTTTGTTAGCGGGTAAAGCTGCAAGGGAGACAAACAAAGGTATTGACAGATGTTTGAGTTGCATTCTCAGTCTGAGTTGTGCAGGAACCAGGGTGTGAACACCAACAGCAAAGCTGAGCAAGGTTCTTAACTTGCCATAGATGGAACTGAATGATCAGGAGAAATATAAAACTTGCTTCTCTGTTAGAACAGGAGGCAGAGTCAGTGTTAAATACCCTGACAGCAGCAGTCTGCCGCATTTCATGGAAAAGGGTCGGTTTGGACAAGTTTCAGTGTCAGAGTAGCTGCCTTGGTCACAAATGGCAAAATGAATAAAAGATAAATGGCTGTTGGTGCGCCCTGGGGATATGAAGGTCAGTTACATCAAAGAACTTTACAAGTTATGCATCTACGCACACACACACACACACACACACACGCAGAGAGAGAGAAGCTGACAGGGCTCAGCTGATTTAGAGGATTTTATAGCTTTAGCACATCGTTGCAGGCTTATATCAGGTTTGAAATGAGCTCATATTTTTTCTTATCTACATATGAGGAAAGGTAACATAGGATTCACGTCTCTTACATCATCATACTCTGGCTGTACTGGTGACACTGTATGCAGAGCATGTAGCAGGATTAACAGCCGACCAGAAACTGGAGAGAAAGACTCAAGCACTGATTTGTAGTAAGTTACCAAATAGCTATGATCAATGCATATGAATCAGATTGAACAATCATATTGGTAAGAAAGATCTTGTTATCTTTGACTCAAACTATTTCAGGTCTACAGCTGTGACAGGTTACCCAACATGGAACAAACAGCCAGATGAAACCATGAATAAAATAATAAAAAAAATAAAATAATTAAAAATTGCCAGATGATGTCACAATCTGTAACTGTGTGGTGGACCACCATTAACTGATTTTAACCACACAAATGACGAACAGACTGAAGCAGGAAGGTAAAAAAAAAAAAGAAAAAAAAAACTATTTGTATTTTGGCCTAAAGTGAAAGCATTTACATTTTCACTTTTAATATTGTGTTTGAGTCAATAAATATATTTTGAAAACTAAAGCTGATCCTGTGGTTAGAGATATATGGTTTGCAACCTATAAACATATATTCTGTCTCAATATATTGAGAACTAACTTGTGTCAAATTATAAAAGTAAAACTGGCAGAAAAGCTGTCTGTGCTTACTGAACAACTGAGGAAGAAAGTGCTGTTAGCATGCCAGAGGCTGTCATGGGTAATGAGCTTGGACGATCATTACAGATACATTACAAAGTCAGCCATTTGTTAATACTACATGTTAGAAAAAAAGATGACTATAACTTTGAAACATCTTTCAATCAGCATCTCGAATGACTATTGTCATATCATTTTTTAATAAATAGAATAAATAGATTTTTAGATTCAAATACTTATTCAGGTTAAAAATGAAGATTCTATTTCTGGTTGAGTTGGAACCAATTCTGGTTCTGTGATCATAGTATCAGGTCAGAAAACCTGAAACTACACATTTTCCTGGGTGGATCATTGTCCCTTGACGAGCTGACACAGTGTGATCATATCTAGATGGAAAAGTTTGCCATCACCTGAGGAATGTGTTATCTGATGTATGCTTATTCTAATGAGATTTGGAGGTCCAAGGTTGGCCTAATGTTACTGCTTAGCTTCACAGCATGCTGGTTGGATTTATCACTCAGATACATGAGGTGGTGCATGCCCAGCAGTTTCCCGGATCTCATTCTACAGAACATAAAGTTGGCAATTGAGGAGAAGCTAAGCAAACGAGAAAAAGTCTGTTCACATCATGTTAAGTAATTAATGAGATAGAAATTCAGTTTTTTCCGCTTTGAGTCGGTTGTGAATGATGAACTCCTCCCATAAGGCAGCATTGCAGAAGCAGTAGCTATCAGGTGGAAGATGGTTTTTCAAGCATTTTGATTTCTGTGAAGCAACTGAAGTAGCAATCATATACATCCCATTGATTTTCACAATTTACCAACGGTAGATGGATCTCATAGCACAAAATGCCACAATATTTTAAATGCCATATTTTTTAATCCAAATAAAGTTTGCCTCACAAAATTCAATCCAGTTGCCACTAATTAGGTATTTTATCTGTTTGGGTAACTACTATTTGTTTTTGTTCTTTTCTTTCAGTTTTTCTCCCATAATAATAATAATAATAAAAAATAATAATAATAAAAAAAAAACTTCCAGAGTTTTGGTTTCTTTCTCTGGAAAAATATGTAAAATTATCTTAACCAAAGAAAAGCTGAATAAACGTTCCTCTTTTTTTTTTCCAAGGTCATCTTGTAAATGAAACAGGATAGCTCATCGTACACCAGCCCCAAAGGCAGTTTTGTGACTTTATTAAGATAAATACATTTTTGAGGTGAAACTAAGATGAAACTGACCTACCTAACCTGTAACCAAACATCCCCATTTGGGTTTTTCATTTTCCAATGTGCAAATACTTGCATCATAACCGACAGGAAAATGCATTTGTTAAAATTAGAACATATCAGATTTTACATTCATCACATGCAGTGTAAGCGAGTAGGTAGTGCTGTCAGAGTAAACACACAGGGATCCGTGTTTGTCTTTCAGTACTTCTCTGCACAATTATTGATTAAAGCAGATTGTCCTCAGTCTCAGTATGGCAAACGGACAGAGTTCATTTATTGAGCTTTGTGCAAAATCATCTATATTTAATGTAACACCAGATGGAATAAGACATGAATTCTAAAATAGTTGCAACACATCATTTTGGATATGTGACAAAACATTTTACTGAGGCAATGCTAAATGGAGTTGGAAATGTAGTTTGATACTGAGATAACTTAAGAGAGTGTCTATTTCAGGGACAAAACAAAAAAAAAACCTTAAGATAAACCGAATACCATTATTTTTTTCATTTCCCACAAGAGAAACAAGGCCAAATTCAAAATAGAACATAATGATATTCTCCTGGGCAAAGTACCACTGAGTCTACAGGGAGATGCTAGTGCACTTGATGGAGCATGAAAACTAAAAGCAATGTTCTTGATTCCTGGATGTTCATGAATGTTCAATATTGTAAACATGATGGGCGCCACCTCCAATAAAACAAGGAAAGCCATCACTGTGCACAGTGATGCACAACACATCACATACTATGGTGAAACAGTTCTTTAAATCATCATTCATCGCAGAAACAATTACATACAGCATGATGAAAGGATAGGACAGTAGATGTTTTCTTTAATCAAATATCATGCAATCATTTTTATAAGACTGCTTAATGCACTGCTGAAAATTCACAATAAAAAAATCTACAATGTCACACGTACATTGTGCTGACCCCGTTTCTTTACATATCTTTTTACTTCCTTACATTTTCAGACTACATTGAAATCTTTTCAGCAGGCTTTCATTGAAAGTTCTCCAGATTTTCTGAAGGAATTTCAAAGACCTTTGTAGCTCATTTACATTTTCAGTCTGGTACTATGCCAATGTTAGAAGGTTTTGTTCAAAGCTGTATAATTCTGCCCTTTGAATTACTAAAATGTTAAAAAGGCTGCAGAACACCAGAGGTGAGGCGGTGTTGTGTCTACTGGACATATAAAAGTGAATTTACCAGGAAATTAATTTTAAATTGACTCTTTGGAGCATTTGTTGCCAGATGTTTTCATTTTACTTGAACTAGTTAAAAACTGAAAATATAGTTGATTGATTAAAAAAAAAAAAGTTTGGTTATGGTTCAAAACCCCACAAAACTCAGAACCCCTTCAGAGTTCAAGAGAAACTTTCCAAAATTCTTGAAAAGAAAGTGTGACTCCTTGGAAACAAAGTGTGGAGAAACAAGGAATGACCAAAGGCTTTGCTCAACGCTATATTCCAGTACAAACACCAGTGCCCCAGCAGTGAATGAAGCCCCACCCTGCTTTGACCTGCCACTTTAAAAGCACTACTGTTTTATTTATATAGTGAAAGTGTATGCTCAGCAGAATAGCTGGAGTCAACTCTGCAGAAAGCTTTCCTATCCCTGCATCTGCTCCCTAACACCTCTTCAGCTTTTCCATCACCGTCTCCAGGGCCCTGGCTACTGCCGCGGTTCACAATACATCATGAAAGCACAGGATGACAAGTGGGCTACCCAAATCAGAGGTCACTGATTGCAATCTTTAAGAGCAACTAAAGGTGTCACTGCAGCAACACCTGACTGGATCTGAAATGGATATCTGAGCAGTGGAGCCTCAAACCATCACTGCTGGTCTGACTGACAGTTATATGCATGCAAAGTGCTCACAACAAGCTCAGATGTGAGATGAGACTTCTGCTCCTGTTTCAGAATTTACTGTAAAGGTCATTATAAATAAATCTTTAAATCCATAAAGCAATGAAGAACGAAATAAAAAATAAGGCTAGAAAATTACTTTTGAGCTCAGAAAATCCTGCTTGAAAGGTTAGTTTGTCATCTGTTGTTGACCTTTTTCATTTTCCATAGAGAGAAAAGTAATGTGATTTCACTTTGTATGTTATACCAAAAACAAAAACAATAAAGATGAAATTACATATTTAAATCAAACTTTGATTAAATCTGTAGCAACATGTTTATTCAAACTGAAATACTGTTTCAAAGATATCTTAATTAAATTTATACAAAATCTGACAAATTTGGATGGGATGTGAAATGAAAGTTAGACATTGAAGTGAAAGTGAATTCCTAATATTTGAGTTGAAGTAAAAAGTAGCAAATGAGAAGAACAAAAAAAATGAACATTTTGAAGTGTCTTTTGACACCCTACATCAAGTCACACCACTTTGTCTCTCTCTGGGAGAGATTGCCTTTCTATATTTCAGTCTCTGACACTGCCGTTTCTCTGTGGATGAAGTTGTAATTTTCTCCCCCCCCCATCTTTCATCACCACAGAAACTCTGCCTCATGAGGTACTACCTTTCCCCCTGTGCCTGGAACGAATTTTTAACGAAGAGTTAAACAGTCATCTGAAATGTGGCCATTATTTCCATCTACCAAGTCACTTTATTACAATAATCTCAGAACATTCTGTACATTACAAAATAATTCTAAAGGAAACTCTATTCATAAGGATCCCCACTGATCTTTCTTGGCCATGACATAAAACATTTGAAAGTAGGTTGTCTTTAAAAAAAAACAAAAAAAAAAAATCTACATTATACAACTACACACCTCAAATTTGACAGGGAAGTAGACTGAGATGGATGGCAGACAGAGAGAGAGAGGGATAATGAGGATAGGGAGGGTTAGTTCTGCTCTCAAATCTGATCCCAGTAGAGTTGATTACACGGATCGTACTCCGTCACTGGCAGGTCTTGTTGATGACATGATGGGGGACAGTGACACGAAGCCTGAACATACCAACACTGGGCCAACACATCAACACAGATGCAGGTTTATATTTAGAATGCAGCAGGAGAAAAGTGGGGAATGGAGTTTTCATGTTTACTGTATTCTTAGGGCACAGCTATTACATTGATTGACATTTTTAAGAACATGGAGATGGGGAATAAATGATGCCACCAGATTATTTAAGTGCAAAAGAAAAGAAAATATATTAGAAATGAGTCAGGGACACAGTGTAAACTACTGAATAAATTGTATCTCATGTAGGCCAAATTTAGTTTTGGTTTCATACAAAGAGATGACTTGTTTCAGTTCCTTTATCACCCACCTGGCTTGAGCCAAACTTTCCACAATACTTATTATGGTTCTCTCAAATTTGCTTTTCTTTTTATCACACTACATATAGAAAGTGTACAACTAATAGTTTTCCGGTCAAGAAATATACACATCTAAGGTCTATTGATCTCAGATGTTTTTTGGTTTTGTTTTGTTTTGTTTTTTTAGTTTGGAACCCATTGCCTGTTGGGTTTGTTTCAGGACCTGGAAGACCCAACACATAATGATATAAAATAAAAAATCAGATATTACAGTTTTTGTCCTACAGGACCATTTTTAACGGAGAAAAAATTATACAAAAAACTTTTGTTTTCTGCATTTTGGAGTCGCCTTCGACTTTCTGCCACTTGACTTTCTGACTTTCCATCATATTCCACAAAACAGCATCCTCATTTTCAGGTCAAGACAATCCAACATGTTGAGTATCCAAAATTTGAGGTCGGAGTGGTCCCAACATCTTTCCAGCCACATTAGATAACTCTTAATAGACCACACACTGCAGGAATATCTTCTAAGATTATCTGTAGAACCACCATGATAATTGGACAAAACATTAATTTGTGTTGACCTACCACAAAATAGCCCAATCAAATACCCTTTTTAGTGTTTTCAGTGGTAATGTAAAAAAATATATATATCTGAAAAGCTCAGGGGGTACAAAGGTAGTCCCATAAGCTTTCACTCCAACCTGGAAAGATGCAACCTTGAATTAGAAAATCAAAACATTTTAAAATGTTATTTTCAAGATGACATCACAATAATTTATGAGTCTTTAAAAAAGTATTAATGTGTAAATTTTGAGCTTGGAACATTCTCGCCAGATTGTTTCATTTATTGAATTTACTCAATTTATTTAATAAATGTAAATATATGCAAGTACATTTATATACATTGATAGCATGCATTTAAATGTATGCTACTGAAAGAGTAAGCAAATCACAACTTTGAGGTTATTTATGGCACTGAAAACGTCTGATGTCTTCATGTTAAATTTGAGGACATACAGGGAACCATTTTGTTCAAACTGTTGATAAAATTGCTCCAGACATATAGTATTCACTTTTTACCAAGCAGAAGTCTTTGCTCTGAAAGCGTTTGCCTTTTCCTCTGGATCAGTGTTTACTTCAACCGAGGTGTTTATTTTTCTCCCGAGTGCATCTCAGCTTCTAATAAAATGTTTGTGCTGCATGAATAAACTTTCAGCACCAGGAAGTGCTTCTTAAAACATGCACAGAAGTCTATTCAGCTTCATAGAGCAACCAGGAAAATACAGTCACTGGCAAACATATCAGTCATCAGCCACTCAGAATAAAAGCAATTATTATACTGACCAACTGTAACACTTTGATTATTACAGTTACTCGGCAGCTCTGCTTTATGTCCAACAGTGGGGTCAGCATCAGGTTACAGGATGGTGGCGTCATTTATCCACCCACTGGACTCATAGCTGGGAACCATAAGTTGAATTCCTATAGATCAGTTGCTCCACTCATGCCCTACTCTGCAGCTCTTATTGATCTGTTCATAAAACATTCAGCTTCACACCAAGCAGTGGAAACAAATGTTTTAGCACAACATTGACCTGCCACCATTTATGTGCTGACACAAATCTTTTAGTTTTATGATCTCTCAAAGCTGAAAGCATCAGTATGTTAGTTATTGTAACGGAAAGACACCTTACAAAAACAAAAAAAAAAAAAAAAAAAAAAGTGCTGTTGAGAAATATCCTATAAACATTTAACGATTATTTGTGTACAGGAACTAGCCAACCGTCCTTCGGCATATGTTCATTAATCTTTGTCACTCTTTGTTCACAGAATCAGCAGGGAGGAGTCGATGAATCCATGCCAGCTGGATTGTTCATCTACTTATAAAATGTGAGGTTGGTGAAGACGATTTTCACCTGTATGGTAAGCTCAGTCCCTTTGCATCTGACAGATATTCAAACTTGGTGCTTATGTGGTTCTTGGCTGAACATCAGGGACATTTCTGCTCTGAGCACAAACTCTGAATCATTGTTACTTCAGTATTCAACAACTGCAAGGAAAATGATGCTTTGCTACATCTATAAAACAGTCTGCACAGCTGTGCTGAGTGCAATTGTGCACACAGGTGTCTGCCAAATTTGAGGTTCAGATATACAACATGCTAGACACATTTTTTAATTTAATGCATTATGATTATTTATAATGATTGAGCCTGATTTTTTTTTTTTAGTGCCCCCCACAGTGCAATATGCGTGGGCGGAGCATTGACACCAACTAAAATCATTATGCACTGAACTCTAGAAGCAGAACGCTGTGCTAAAACAAAGACAACGTTTGTCTTTAATTATATTTATAATAAAAGCATGAAGCCATTTCAAGCACAACAGATAACCATTGTTTAATTAGTTTTTTGTACAGTTATAAACATAGGTCTCTGCTTTAATGAGCCAGCAATTATTTATACAACCATTTGTGCTTTTGGATGTTTGGATAAAATTGGTCAAATTGTATTTCTGTTCATCATCAGCTAATCCAACACTAGGTCGGATAATAGAACAATGGGTCAGATAGATTGCACTAAGCGCTTTAATACAAGCTCAAAACACAATAACCACCTCTAAAAAGAATAAATATTTTTTTTTTAAAGTAGGTGAAAGAAGAGAAATGAAAATCAAGGAGCAATGATGGAGGTGTTTTCAAGATAATGGCTCAGACACAATCACTAATGCAGGATGCAAACATGGTTCTGGACAAACTTCAAAGTAAATAAACAGGAATCAACATTCAGTGTATTCTGTTAGGACTGTATGTCATAGATCAACACAAAATATTGACATTGCAGAAAAGGGGATCGTTAATTTACATTAAATTCAGTTTACTCTGATGCTCCTAAATAAATGAATCCACCCGTCTGCATTTATTGACGATGATTTCGTCAGTCACATAAAATCCAAAAAAAGTAGATTGAAGTTTTTTTCTACAACTTTTAACTCAATGTATAAACATCTTACAAAGGTCTTTATGCCTGTACAGTCACTGATTATTTTTAATAGACTTTGCAGTCATCAAAACATAGACTGCATCTGCTAAATCAACAAACTGGCCTGAAATTAAACTTGTGAAATTTTGAACACAGCAAATTATAGCTTTAAACTGGATACATGTACAATATTTAGTCCTCAGAGTCCACCTGGCAAAACGGACTTTAGACATTAGCAGAGGTAAATAAAACTCCTTTTAGGACAATAAAATTATTCTGCATGGTCAACACTTTATTCAGCACTGCAGGGGGGCATGAACATCAAACATGTTTAATTGGCTAATTTGTCATGTGACTGTTTGGGATCTCAGGGTCAGTCCTCTGAAGACGCCTTTGATAGAATAATTGGCCATTTTGGGCTCATAATGAACATGCAAATGACTACATGTTGCTTTGAAGCTAAGCAAGATATAAATACACACATTGATCAAAGACACCAGTTCCCTGTGTTGAGGTGTGGAGACCTGCAGGGATTTCGGATCTCTATACATGACAGTGGACCATTGAAAAATAGCATTAAGTAGTAATGAGTTTAGCAGAAAAAAATAGATGTGTTGCATCCAAAGGTGCAGAGTAAAGATGTATCATATCATTGGGAAAAAAATATTCCTCATTGTTTCTTGGTTATGTGGGTATAAAAAATATATATATTTATCTTTCAAAAGATTTAGTTAATGTGAAACCTCTTATTCAAAATCACTGCAGACACACTTTTTACAGCAACACCTATTACTGTCCTGTAATCATCTTTTGACTTCTAGGACTATGTCATTTGTGCTGACTTAGTTTTTTTTATTATTTCTCCCTGTGGAACATATGGTCCACTTTTTTAAATTTCATTTAACTTTATTACTCCAAAAAAAGAAACCAGAAACAAAAAAAGGAATGCATTTAAAAGGAGGAAACTCCCTTTGGAATATCAAATTAGAAATAGCCATAATAATAAAGCTGATACGGCACAAAACACATTTTGCAAACTATTCTTAAAAGTAGCTTTTCCAAAGCTGCAGGAGTCTGGAGTGAATAAGTGATAAAGCTATTGGGGAAAAATAGGTGACCCATTAAAGGAAAACTGCAAAACCAAGTATTTTTCAACAGCATGACAGCTCTGTTTGCAGATACACTTTTCTTCTTCTGCATCTTAAAACAAGATGCATACTGCATAAAAACAACAGCTTCCCTTTAAACCACACTAACCTGTTAAGATTGCTAAAATGTGTTTTATTTGGTTCATGTCAGAATAAAGAGAGCAAAAGAGATTTATTTTTGAGATTATTTGTATTTCTTGATATTTTGTAGAACTGCCTTTTAAAGTGCCTGAGTTTGTACAAATGGCATTTTCTGCATTTTGGGAACATGCCCTATTAAGATCTTTGTCCTGTCTCCATTTAACTCAGTTTATGTAAATTAACCTATGAAATGCCCATTAAATGGGCTTTCCCAAATCGTTTCTGAATTTGATCATCCAAACTAACCAACTGAGGCACATAAACTCAGACGCTTAACAGCAAAACATGATTTACATCAAAATAATCAAAAGAGATATGAGAGTTATTAGGAATTTATTTTTCTAATTTTGACTTACTCTAAAACACACATCAAATACAAATGTAGCTATCTTTTAGACCTTCAGTTTTAGTTCATAACTCTTAAAAGTCTAGACAAAGGGCAAACTAAAATGGCTGCCTGTTTCAAAGTGTTTATACTAAACACTCATACTGCCTTCAAATTCTAAGCAAGACTGTAAACAAACTTCCCTTTAAAATTGAAGTTATATGCTCATACATTATAAATGCTTGAAGAACATCCTGTTTACTGGAGTCAAGGGCGCGCCGACAGCTATGGATCAAATTTTAAAAATGGGATGACATTGCTAATGTCCACTATAACACACTTCCATTCATCAGTGAGTGTCATCATCATGAAAGGAGATCATTGCTTTATGGTTGATGGTGTCTTTACATAACTTGATGTGAGAAAAAGGACAATGACAAAGTGTAGAAACAGAGTGCATTAGAGTTACAAGGTTATTCCTCCTGGAGGTCAGAAGTGAAAACAGAGACGTGGACAAATTATTTGGAAACTTTACAGAAAACACAAAAGAACAACAATATCTGATATAACGTGAAACCTGAAAGCTTTAATGACACTGTTTCCATATGTATTACATATTTCACTTAAATCAGACTTATTTTGATTGCAATCTACTTGATTGCATTTCCGCAGTTCATCACTTTTTCACATTTGTGGGTTTTTTTTGTTTTTAACGCGTTTGTCTCTCATTGTTTTCTGTTTGTCTTGCTGCTTTTAACAGCATTGTGTGTTACATACAAATACATTTTGACTGTATGATTGGTCATATTTCACATGAAAACAGCATGGAGAAAAGATGGCACCCCATATTTCAGATTCTGTGGCCACACTACCAAAAAGTGATATCTGTGCTTCACAGTGAAATGTCAGAGAGGTAAAAGGTAGCTCACCAGAATAAAATGTTCAATAGGATTAGGATCTGGGCCCATAGATAGCCATTTAAGTGCAGTTAAATGTTATCCTCTCACTCTGTATGTTTTGAGTCTTTACCCTTTTTGAGAACCAGTAATCCCCAGGTGAGGCAGAGCTTTCTACAATGGCATAAATGTGAAAGAAAAAAAAAATCCACACCAATAAATTTGCGACAGATTGCATATATGTGTAATATTCTAAATTTACCAAGGGGTTTACACTCAAATCCACAAGGATCTCTAACTTTAGGGGAGGAAAAAGTTGACATTAACAAGCAGAAAATACATTAGAAACTTTTGAAGGTGCATGTCTATTTCTGACTGTGGCCGGTAGCTAGAAGACCGGAGCAAGCCAGCTCATCCTAAGAAGGTGAATTTATTTCAGTTCCAACAGAAACTGATCGTAAAGATTTCTGCTGCTTGACAGTCCATGTTTGTGCTTCCATTCCTGATATGCCTAGATTCAGGTCTGCACTTCAGACAGGACAGTTACTACATGCACTTTGCCATCCATATGGGAAATAGTGTTATAAGTCATGTCGAAATAAGTCTCTCAGGAAATATATGTTTATGATGGTAGCAAAGGTTTTTCTACACTGTCCAATAGATGCCTCTGTCAATGATACGCTCACATATACACAAGTCAGACATCAATTTCCAATGATGCACCATAAGCCATAACAGTCTCTGTTTAATGCCCCTTTCACTGATAAGCCTGGATGGTATTTCTGATTTTCCAACAAACAAGCAGATATCCTTTTTTCCCAAAACCGACTGAAACCAAAACTCATCTGACCACAAAAAAGTATCCTTTAGCTCAGTCTACTTGAAAAGAAAAGTGCTATCTGTGCAGGGCAATATGTGAAACACTTACCTATGTTAGAGAGTTTTAAGTTACACTGTGGGCTCCAGAAGTAGTTACATAAGATTTCCAAAGCCTCTAAAACAGTGGTTCTTAACCTGGGTTCGATCGAACCCCAGTGGTTCGATGAGTCGGTCTCAGGGGTTCGGCGGAGCCTCTGCCGCGGAGGTAAAGACACACTTGTGTAAAGTTGTGATGACGCCCCGCTTTACCATCACTTGCTGCAGAGGATCACGTTACATTGCTGAGCCAATCAGAGCTGCGGAGGAGCACTGATTGAAGGAGTTCCACTCTCAGCGTGGATTTGAACTTGTGTCTTTAATTACTTCAGCAAAGCTCAGTTTTTACCAAATTCTGTAGCTTTCGGTGTACTTCTAAATCTGCTCCTTAGTCGCATCTTTTCGGGATTGGTACCGCCTCTAGTGCCGTGAGGTGGCAACACAATTAATATAATTACATTACTAAATCAGAATACCGCAAAGTCTTTATTATTTATTATTAATTTTTCATTTTCTTAAGAATGTAAAGCTAATTAAATGATCTAAACAAGACCTTAATGTGGTTCCAGTTTCTCTCGATGGCCAACCTGTTGAAACTGTGGCAGATTTTAAATACCTTTGGTCGTTCCTGGACAGTCAGCTCAATTTTGCTGAAAACACTGACTATATTTTGAAGAACTGTTCTCAGAGACTCTACCTTTTAAGAAGACTTAGTGATCTTGGGGTGACCCAACTATGCTCTAATTGGGTCACCCCTATGTCTTGAATTTGGGAGGGAAAAAATCATATTTTATTTATCACTACAGAAGGGTTCAGTGAATGCGCATATGAAACTGGTGGGTTCGGTACCTCAAAAAAGGTTAAGAACACCTGCTCTAAAATGTAGTTACATTGATAATGATGGGAGGACTTAGCCCTTTGTGTAAGGCTTTCCACTCAAACCTGTCTAAGGGCTTGAAGGTCACATCCACATAATTATTTCCAAGTTCTGCATGCATGTTTAGGTACCCATCCTTTGAATGTTTTCGCCTGATTGTAAATAGCACAATTACTTTCACTGTTTTTTTTTTCTCATTTACCTTGGTTATTGCCTGAAAGGGCTCCATTTTTGGTGAATGAATCATTTCCAGGTGCTTCTGAAATTAAAGCAAATGATTGTTTTTTATTATTATTATTTTAGTAATTCAGTCAATAAAATTAAATACTTTTAAAGAGCTTTTTCAAATATTAATTTCTGTCAAATGTAACGATTATGGCTGAGACCAAAAACTAAAAATCTCATGGAAATTTCAATATTATATTAAACAAATACAGAATTTGTAATACAGGAATGATCTTGGTCATGTTACACCCTGCACACTCTTGGAGAAGTCTGTTGACTTGACACTAATAATGTTAAGACAGAAAATAAAAGCTTAGCTGTCTTCCACAATATTTTAGAGCACCTCTGCTGACAAACTTTATGAAACTTTATGGAGATACTCATTCCATTTTCCAACCAGACTTGGCACCTACCCACACTTCCACAGGTACCAACACCTGCTTTAATGACCATAGTGTCACTGTGCTTGATAGGCCAGCAAACTGGCGTGACCTAAATCTAGAAAATCGATGGAGCGTTGTGAAGAGAAAGATGCCAGACACCAGATCCAACAGCCCAGAAGAACTGAAGACTTCTTAACGCAACCTGGGCTTCTTCAAAACCTCAGCATAGCCACAGACTGATCCTGCTTTGAAGCACTATCCAGGAAAAGGGAACCTCAACCAGGCAGAGACCCAGTTCAATAAGTATCCAGGATTTTACAATGTATGGACATAAGTGCATTACCGCAGTAAGTTTTCATTGCCCTAAGCCGTCAGAAAATAATGACAGAAATAAAGAGTTGAAGGATATTCCTGTTTGTACTAAGTTTAATATGAATTTCACTTTTTGAATTAAATTTCTCAATAAAATTTACTTTTTAATAAGGTCTTGTTTTATTGTGCTGGATCCTTATAGCTAATCATGTTACCACATTATCTGCAATATTATTATTTTCCAATAGATTTTGCAAATTGAGAGAAATTTTATCTCTGCATTTTGCTAATGTTTTATTGCTTCATGTAGTGTCAGACAGATTTAGTGTATTACTTATATTTCTGCATTATAGAAATCCTGTCCAAAGTGTTCCCAGGTTACTCTTTCATCTCACTGCACAAATTTTGCTAATCATACCAGGAATGTTGGTGCCATCCCCGGGTCAAAAAAGAAATTTGCTACACACAGTTTCCTATTGAATGTATCACCCAATCAGACAAGGAGATTCAAGTCTAGCCCTATTTGGAAAACTCAGTGCTGTAAATAATAAAATGATTCAGGTAACTTTAATATTGAACTGGTGTGGGTGTTCAGACTTGTCAAACAACATAGGTTACAGCTGCTCCAGAACTATGAAAACAATTGTTTTCATGTCTATTGACCTAACGTTCACTGCTAATGTAAGAGAAGATTATATTTATCATGTCATAAGTCTACGTTTTAGTGAAGTACAGAAGAAGAAAATGTATGTTGCTTCTTTTAACCTATGGACTGCTGCACAGAAAATTTAATTCTCTTGGTATGTCAAAAAACAGCAAAAGTTTCATTTGTTCAGATTATTACATTTGATTTACACTCAGTTAACCTTCTACAAGCACCATATTGCATTATGTATATTAATATTTGTTATTCTTTTTCCAGCTCTTATACATTCATCCTTAATGGTGTGTGTGATTTGCTTTCTTCTTCAAACAACGGACAGCGTGGTGACACCATTGTGCCATCATTTCCCTTACCAATTCACTTTTCAACAAATGAGCCTGTGATATTCCCCACAGCTGAGACATATATCTGCACTGGCTTTTCGCTGCATTTATCTTCATGCAACTTTAATAAGGGAGGCAAACGGTGCCATGTACACATTGATATGACTATCATTAGCCGATGGCCATGTCAGAGCAAAAGGAGACAGGAAAATCTATAAAATAATGACCTCTTTTTTTACTGTAATTTTCCAGGGTTGAATTAGGACAGCTACGTTCTGTTTCTTAAGCTTCTTCTGTGACAAATTTCGATGAAAAATTGATTTTGCCCACTTCAAAAAGAGACATATGAATGGACGGTGTCATTTCTCCAGACAATAAAACCCTTTGATTAAATCCTATTATTGAGGCAAAGAGAGTCATGGAGGCACCATTTATTTCTCGACTTTAAAAATTGTATTGTATGTTTTTAGCAATTATCATCATGAAAGTGATCTTGCATGACTTTTAAGAAATGTTAAACATTAATTGTCACATTCATCGTTAACGGAACAATTTTAACTTTCACTGAGGTGAGAAAAGCCAAAAGTGCTTTGTAAATGTTTTCCTCTCTTAGCATCTGGGTCCTTTATAATGCTATTTTTCCATACTTTGTGTTTGATGCGAGCGTGAAAAAGCTTTTGTGACAAACACTTTCAGAGAGATGAAAAGCTCAGAATGAGACATTGCTACAATGTAACAAAGTGGAATTGGGTGGAATTCATGAAATAAATAACTTTCTACCACGTGACAGCCCACGTTTTGTACACAAATCAGGCAAAACAGGCAGGTCAGACCAAAAACACTAGTCTTCTCTTCATCTTGGCAGCTGTTAGTGGGTTGCCAGTAAATTAACATTTGTTTTAAAACCTCAGTGTAAGCAAGTTTGGCAAGGGCTTAAACTGTGATGGCTGGACAACTGGGTCAAAGCACCTCCTGTTCCCCGGCTGGACTGACCGGACAAAAGTGGTCCAAAAAATGAGCAGAGGTGAACTGGCAACAGAGTCATTGATGCACATGGGGACCAAAGGTTGGCCCCAGGTGGGACAATAGATGAGTAACTGTAGCTCAAATTAAAGAAGATAATGATGGTTCTGACAGAAAGAGGGCAGAATAAACAGTTCATCCCAGGATAGCACACATAGTGCTGCAAACCAGTCAAGGTGAAAATGGCATTCCTTGATGGACTTGCCCTTTTTCAGGGGGATAATGTGGCCTGCCACAAAGCAATAATGGTTCAGGAATGAAATATTTTCCCTACGTGAATCCAGATGAGCATCTACAGAGTATACTGAACAAAATAAATCAATCCATTGAGGCCACACCTAGCAACCCAGAAAACTTGAAGCAACCATGCCCAACTTCAGTCATCAGTACTTATTACACTGCAATTTTTGGATGCAACCCGTCTCCAGCACACCTGAATCAAATGGAAAGCTTGTTAACAGGCCTTTGGTGGTTTAGAGAAGGGATGAATCTAAAGGCTTCAGGCTAGTAGCTCCCAAAGACTGGGGAATAATACATGAGGATCTGCTGCTAACTATTTGGTGCCAGATCCCACAACATGTGGGTCAGGACTGTATTGGCACCAAAAACACACTGTCAGGCAGTGGTTCATGATATTATACCTAATTAATGTATTTATTGTATTATATTAAAGATTTTATTCCTACAAACGTTAAGGTAGGAGTAATTGTTCCTTTTGCTGCTTAGCAGTGTCTTAAAAGCAAATAACTGGTTCCATTTTGAGGATGACAAATCTTTTGATGTTAGACATGCTATACTTTTCACCCTCTCTTGAAGTAAATACTTAGTGTGTGAGTGAACGGTTTACAGACGTATTGCATTATATTGAGAATTTGATCCTTTGATGTTAACAGAAAGGACTACATTGTAACTACATATGTGATTTTCTGTTCAAAACGCATTTTTCTTGCATCATTGGAGATTTCCCTCCTGCCAAGTGGAGTCTGTTTGGATAGGTCTACTGGCCTTGTGAAGCTGAGGCAGAACCATTTGCTCTTAGAATTCACACGAAGCTCTGGGAACAGACATCCCTGCTTACAAGAGTTCAGCTAAACACAAAAACAAATAGACAAACCACTGCTGAGGCAATGTGTGCTCTCATTCATAACTGTTGCTATAGATAGAGGTTGGCAACTGTACACAAAAGTCAAAGTGGTGCTGAAAGTTTTTACAAATCTAACTTCATTTAAAATCAACAAAACATATATTTACATATATTTTGACAAAAATGTGGTAGATCACTTTTAATGAGAATGGAGAACTCCAGTCCTCCAGGTCTTATAACGAAACAAAAATGTTTAGCAAAGTGGCAACAGTGAAATGACTTTAAAATACTCCTAATGTGAGGCCTTAATGAGCTGCATTATGCTCAATAACTCATATGTGTTTTGGTTGTCTGGCAACAGAAAACAGTTCATGCATAAATCTTCTAAAACAGGTTGTAGCTGGGAACAAAGAAAATGAAGCAGATGGTAACCTCTGGTACAACAACAACTGCAGCTACTCTTAAATTGTGCATACATGTCCTGCTGTTGAGGGAACATTGTCTCAACAGAAATAATTAAACCTTACTCTTTCAGAGATGCTGGAAGTACTAAAGAAATATAACTATTGTTTTTTTTATTGAGTTGTTTTTGTCAGGCTTGTTTTGGTAAGAAAATGGGGTTAAACAGCGGCAATCAGTCATACAGTTAGGGAGTCACATATCTCTAGGTGGCAAGAGAGAAGATGGAAAAAGACTTAAGTGCCAGAATAAGGACACTCCATATTGAGATCACTTTGCTAGAGTCAGCAGCAATGTGAATAGGCAAATAAAAGTACTTGCTTATAAAATGGTAAATGGACTGTTTCCAGTAAAACTGACCACTTAAAGGCTTTATACTACATTATTTGCTGTACGAGTTAAAGCTCTGATTCAAAGATTTCTCGAATATGCATAAACAAGTCTAAGCAACACTCTGGGAATGTGTTTACTGAAGGAATTACATTATAACATGGTATAAAGTTGAAAAATTTTGATTTAACCAAATGGACTGAAGAATTGATTTTGATTTGGAGTCATTTGATTCTTTTGAGAAAGCATCTGTTGTGAACTGGCAGCATCTGAAATGAATTTAGGTTTAAGAGAAAGCTGGGCTCACAAATGAAATGTATTGGCTCAGAAAAATACAGGTTAGGAACACCAATTCACTACGTTCATGTTCTTTCAAAATTTGTGGTTAAGGCTAGTTTATTCCTGGGTAGTTTGTGTCAGAGCCTGAAAACAGGTTTGGCTCCAGCAAATGGCTTTGTCTGGAGGCGAGTTCCAAATTACCACTTGTCTTTGGCCAAATGTGGATAAATTGGGCTCACCGCACCTATTCTCTGTCAAATGAATCAGCTTCCTACTCCAAAAAAATTGTTTTTATCTAGGAAACGAGATTGAAATAAAGTGCAACTATGGAACCTATTTAAAAAAAATTGTTGGGAAATAAAGGTCTTAAAAATTTCACAGAGTTGAAATTGACCTCCCACTGGCAAGTAAGCAAAAAGTGTGGTCATTAAAAAAGGTGTTGCAGCATAATGTAGCAAGTACCAGATAAAAAGCTTTAACAACAAAAAAGCAGCCCTGTTTTGCACGACAAAATCACTTCCTTCATCACGCAAGCTTTTTACTTGTGAAGAAAAAACATAAAAACAGACCATCATGTCTGCTTTAGCTGCAAAATACATCACAAAGTACACAAACCAACTTCAAAGTCAACAGCACCGAGACCTTGTAGCAGACAATGGCTTGGACGTCCTTGCAAACTTAATGATTCACAGGTCTGGATTTTAATGAGGGGCTTGTTCTCTGGCTCTGCTGTCGATGACAGTGCCAGGGCTCGTGCAGGGGTTGCAGCATAAATGGCACCACAAGAGTCATTAAAAGAAGGCAAGAACACACAGGAGGTTATAATTCCCCTTACTGCGTTCAGGCTGAGTTCACTGGAGTGACTCTCCGGTGGGAAACGCAAAGACACATCGTTAAGATAGAGAGTCTCTGGAGGACAAAAGACTATGATGCTTCATGAGCATGTTTTTCTTGGCTGGGCTCAGGGGAGTGATCTACAAAGAGTTTGTTCGACTGAGAACGCCAGGGAAGCAGTTAAAAACAAAAGCCCGACATTTCAAGAAGAACCTACTTTCATAGAGCCAGTGTAATCACTTATGTTCAGCCAAGGCTACATACTTTATTCTTGGTTTATTGCAAAGTATTCAATATAAACATGCTGTACTCTGATTAATTAAAATGTAACTCGGATGTTTGTTTAAAAGAAAAGACTTAAATTCCTCTTTTTAGCTGTTGAGCATAGGTAAAATATAGTCTATATATGCAGTCAGAGTCTAGAAGTGAATATGAGAGAGAATCTAAGGAAGCAGAAGTTTAGAGTGACATCAAGGAGTCTTTCTGCCTCAAGGACTTTATCATCCTCAGAAAAAAAAAAAATCACCCAAATACCAGTGGAATTATGACAAAATGCTGGTCAGCCATTGAATAAGAGCTCTGACGACTTTAAAATATTTGACTTAAAATCTTATATTTCACTATTCATGGTAAAAAAAAAAAAAAAAACATCTAGCTTGATTCAATTTAAAGCAAATGTGTAGTTTTGTGTGAAAATAGGAAAGCAGCTTCATATCATTTATTTGAAATGAATAAAAGATTAAGGTTTTTTACTTGTATGGATGACCATGTACTCATCAATGCAAAATGTCAAACTGATTTTCCATCTCCATGATGATTTGAAATAAGATTTTTCTTCCCTCTTCGCTCAGAAAGGGTTAATCATCTCTGTCTGTCTGTCTGTCTGCCTGATCATATTACTGCAACTGCCAGTCCTTTGATTTCCTTACACAGCTCAATTCATTTTCTTCCCTAAGCTGGAGTCATATTGATCTGGACTTCAAACACAAGATTTTACAAAGTGGCTTATTATATAGGCCCAAGATCGCGTTTAAAGATCATCCGACAGGTGGCATGTTTATTGATATTAGAAAAAAAAAAGTAAATTCAACTGGAAAAACATATATATTTTGACTTTGCTTGTTTCATGCAAACAAGCTTCCACATTCATGGATTAAAGAGGAAATTGTTATTTTGACCAAACAGAGTGATGATTTTAATTTCTGCAGTTGATATGATATTTTAGTTTGGATGGTTTGTGACTTGGAATTCCAAAAATGTTAAAGTGGTTTGAATGAAATCAAAAATTACCTAATATGTTTTTGGCATAAAGACAGCCTCAGATAACTGAAGAAGGCAACAAATCTACAGGCTCAAGAGACAAAAAAGGTCTCTTTATATGGAAACTCATGCATGGTTTGATTCTCCATATTACTGACTCTTGGTTAGACATAGTGCAGCTTAGAAGAGGGACCTGGCTTGTTGAAACCATTTACAAGGCAAGACACAGTGGAGTGATTCTTGAGGCTCTATAGATGCACCAAGTTGTTTCTCAGTGGCTAAAAAAGTTTTGAACTATTTCTAATTTGATTCTCAAATGGAGTTGGAGATCAATTCAAGCACCTTATGTCCAATTTTAATTTGGTATATTTACCTAATTAAAACTGTACACTGTAGATGCTTTGAACCTGTAAATGATAAACTTGAAGATGCTTCTGTATGCATACATTTAACCATACTCCAGTTGGAATGAAGGAGTTATATTCTATATACACTTCATACAGATATGATGCAATATATAGAAACAAAAGCGAATGAATGATCCGCTGCAACTTAAGTAGATGATGCAATGCAAAAAAACAATAAATAATAAATCTAGAGACAGTGGTAAAATATATTTATTAGGAGCCGGCTGATTTTCGATATTTATGCTCTGCCTGGTAATTTATTATGTAGAATGTAGTGAAAGGAGCTGCTTTTTTTGTTTTAATCTTAGCTCTAGTCGCCTTTGCTCCACAGTGGTTCCAGGCTAAAAAAATATATAAAATATTCACTATCATATGCATATTGCCCTTTGCAGATCGGTCAGACTTTTGTGCACCACTTAATATTCAATCAGATCTGATCCTGTTTAAGTTACCATGCTGTGCAGGAGGAAAATGGGGGTCAGATCCTTTCCCCAGTGCTAATGAGAAACTTCAGTCAACACATGGCTGTCATTTTTTATCCTGTCTTCCTCAGCAGATAAGCGTCACCGTGAGGGTCTGGACGATAAGGCCTGTCCATTTCCATGTTAAAAAAATTAAAATCATCCAGCTGGGACCAAAGCCGATAGTGATTCAGCTTCTTTCCATACGGGTGTCACTTCTAAAGCAATCAGTCAATGACTCCAAGATTGAACTTGCTCGGGGGACTAATCGTCCGTCTCTTAAATTAATACGAGGCAGAATTACTTCATTGATCAAGACATGCCCTCTGCATGTCTGCTGATGATATGTTGTCTCATTAAGTCATGAATATGGTAAATATCGACAACATTTTATAGCTTCTCTGAATGAACAGCAATGCGTCTTGTTCTCCTTGGTGGCTGCAAAAGTATTCACCATATTTATAATTTTTCACATTTCCATCACATTACAACCACAAATTAAGAGTTAGTTTGAGGGGGATTTCATGTGATAGACCAACACTAAGTAGAGCAAAATTTTAAAGCAGAAATAGAAAAATTGTTTTCCAGAATATTTACCAAACAGAGTAGTGTTCTTATGTTCATCCCTCTTTACTATATAGCAAAATAGATTTTGGTAAAAAAAAATTAGATATGGATGTAACTTATCTAAAGGAGTCTACCGTTATGCAATATATCCTCAAAATTATCACAGTCCTGTGAGAGCATCAAGAGGAATGCAGTGTGAGGGTGGATCTCGTCAATTAATGCCCGTCAACCGACTTCCCGTCTCAGCATTTCAGGGATGCTATATGAAGCCGTTCTCCTCTACAAAAAGATATCTTAAGATGATACCCAATCAAAACAGCATCATAACAGAGAACCCACATTAATTAAATACTAGTCTATATTTCTATGACCTTCAACCATTTGAATTATTTGTATGGATGTGTGGGCAGACCATATTTTTTATGTATGCCTGCTGATGTGTAATGTCCTTTTGTTTTGTTGGAAAATAATATCACTCATGAAGAACAGGAACACAGCAGACAAGTCAAGTCTAAAGTTGTGGAAAGGTTTAAAGAAGGCTTAAGTCATAAAACAATATCTCAACTTTTCTACCTATAAATCCCACAAAACACTTGCCTTCAGCAAATGCTACATTTGACAGATCATCCACGCTGTAGAGAAATCATCATGTTGAGGGGAAGTTTTCCTTCAGCGTGGACAGGGAAGCTGGACAGAGGAGTTACGTAGAGCAATCTTGGGGAAAGTCTGTCCAGGACAAAAGACGACTAGAGGCTGCAGGATAAATTAAATTTCCAGAAGAACATTGAGAATAAATCTGTAGCATGTTCTCCTGTTCGAATGACCTCGTCATATTCCACACCTAAATTAAATTGAAAATTAAGACCTGCTGACAGACGCTCTATCCAATTTCACTAAGTTTGAGATATTTTGCAAAAATGGGTAAAAATAAAATTCTCTTAAATGTGCTAAACTAGTAGACATCTTCCCAAAAGAATTTACAACTGGAACACTTCTTAATTTTAATCTATATGTAAAAAAAAAGATTCAAAACTTTTTTATTTTCTTCCACTTCTATAAGTTTTTTTTGGTCTATCAGTTAAAATCCCCCAAACAGCATATTGAAGTTTGTGGTTGTCAGTAAACTTAAGATTCAAGGGGCTGGAATACTTTTCCAAGACATTATAGTTTTACAAATAAAGCCATTTCATACCAGAATATCTTAAACCATAAAACAAACATCAAATAAGTATCTTGAAATCAAAAGCAAATTTGTCTAAAGTAGCATTCCTCTAATATTACAATCCACATTCTTCTGTCTTAAATACACAACTTTGTAGAAAACTGAAGGGATTATTGTCATCTAAAAGATCAAAAAAGTATGAATTCAACCAATTAAATTTACTCTTGTATTAAGGCTGTACCTTAGTGAAAAGAGATCACAAAATATTAGTGAGTGATAATATGCTACTGTGGCTTTTGTTTAGCCAACATATAGGAAATATGGATAGAAATGTGGCAGTCAGCAGAGCATTAGAGGAGAGGGTCATCCATCTGGGGCTGACAGTTCATTTAAAAACAGCCTGTGGTTGTAAAACTCAATCAGTTTAAAGCTACTTTAACACACACTGGTCCTTTTGCAGCTGTCACAAAAAGTATCAGTTCATAGGAAGTACCTCAGTTCCCGAAGACAAAAACCAACATGACATTGTAACATTACAATGTCTTTAGTTTGTTGGCTCATTAAAAGGGTTCTACTGAAATCAATGAAATAATGTCATTCGGATCAGGTATGCTGGACAAAGAATACTGTATATTCAGAGCAACCAGAGCAGGACCGAGGCTGTCAAACAACGGTGCTTCATAATTTATAACCCAGTCACTACAATACCGTTATGCTGTGTTAATGTTGTGTGCTGCTGAGGGCCAGGAGGTGTGTAGCTGCCAGTCAATATAATTATAAATAAGGAAGTAAAAACTCTTATTTCAAATGAATGTGTGATATATNCTACACGACAGAGGCTCTGACATTTGGTAGAGGTAGGCATACAGTCATTTAAAATGCACTTTAAATTAAGAATATCCCAGTCACCATGTTTGTGAATGGTCATATCAGAGTAGACCACTGTACTCAACTCCCAGTACCTGTTGTCACCTTATTCTAAGTTTAATATTATGTCCGCCACAAAAGACGGGAACAAAATTGGAGAGTGGAATGTGCCAACTGGTGTTGTCAACACTAGCTTGGACACACTGTAAAACCAGAAAATGAGAGAAGTGTAGTTGATACTTGCAAGCTTCTGCACAGTTATTGAGGCAGCAGTGAAAGTATGACATTTAATGTCACCAATTAAATTTAATATTCTCTCTGCTGAATAAGAGTTCACTCTACCTGAAAGAGAGAATGGTAAAACAACACACTTTAAAGGTGAATCTAATGGGGAAACAATATGAAGGGATAGGACTATGGCAAAAAAGGAATGTGTCCAACTTGTTAACTTTGGTGCAATATTTAAGGTGCATTCACACCAGTTCTGTTTAGTTCACTTTAATCCAACTCTAGTTTGTGTCCAAGAAAGTCCGGTTCGTTTAGGGAGGTGTTATTGTCCAATCAAACTTTGATGCAGAACAAAAAAGCAAACTTTGGTCCGATCACAAACCAAGGTCTCAGTTCGATTGAAGTGAACTCTGGTGTGGTTTGAACGCATCTGAATCTGAATGCCAAGAAGACCGGAGACAGACTCCAAAGGCAAAGATCAGAGACCACTGAGATTTGACACAGTGCAGTATGAAAGAGAACCGTAGTATCTGAAAATGTAACAAATGTTGCTATTTTGGACCTCAATCAAACCAAGTTTACTGGACTATCGGATGTGTAGCAGTCCCTGCCAGCCACAGACAGGAGATTTCAGTTCCTTGGTATGAAACGCACTGTTTTGGGTTCTTTAGAGATTGTTAATATGGATTGTAAAATGAGGATGCTGAGTAAAAATGTTTTACTATGACAAGGCTTCTAGTTGGACCATGGAGTGAAAAACCAAACTTTACATGTACATGTCCTGGATTAAGAAGAAAGTTTGAAATTGTGACACCGAAAAATAAAATAAAATTAAGAATAGCCAGAGAAAAGTTTGGTTGTAGTTCTAAACACATTGTCCTTTTACTTCTTTCTCTCCCGTTTTGCTACAGCATCCACTATAATTAATATGGATATGGCCAACTATGCAATTTAAGTTGTGTCATGATGCAGTGATTTTTACAACAGGAAAGAGCTACTTCTAATGTCAAGAATATTTAACTCTTTAAGGAGTTACAGCTTGTGCACAACAGTTGACTTTATGTATTGCTTTAGATTATCAATCCATCGCTTTGGTGGAAAATTACTATTATAATCATTATAATCATGATTCATCTTCAGCTTTAAACGCAGCACTACCTGAACAACTTTACTAAAGGATCTTTTTTAGACAAACCAGTTGCATTGGAAAGTGATATCCTGAAAAAACTACTTTCCTCAATATTACTGTGAAATACTTCATGGTCAGCAACCGATTCTAGGGAGTATTTACCGTGTGACCAGAACAGAGAGGACCCAGGTTTTTGCAGGGGTAAGGGGCCACAGCTGCCCATAAATAGCTAAAATCTACAAATACTTGAGACTCCTTCTAAAAACGCTTAAAGCTGCCTAACAGTAAATGTACCTCAAAATGCACTAATCCACACAGCAGAAACCGCCTTAGGACTACTGCAGAAGATGAGATCTGCATTCTTCCTTTTCTCCACTCTAAGGGGTTCAGCCAATCAGCACCAAGGAAAATGAATGGCCTTTATTTCACTTAGTAATTTTATTGTATAGGCTCTATTACTGTTGCTCAATTATTAATTCCTTTTGACTTACATAGGTCCTTTTGTAGATAAAACTTTTAGCAGCTATGTGGTTTTGAGAAAATCTTTGTTCCCCTGTGTAAAGCTTTAAGCTTTTAGAAAAATATGGTAATCGTAGATTTATTTATTTTTACACTTTTAAACTTGAAGCCTACAGCAGAGATTTCAAATGAACCAGAGGGGGATAAAACTGTTCTCTCCCTTGAGTGCTCCTCCATTGAATAATTGATTACATATCAGTCACAGCGAAAAGAAAACCTGGCGAGACTGAGCAAGGAATGAAATGGAGAAAAAAAGAAGTTGTGTATCTTTTAGTCCTCCTTTGGCTCCCGTTGATCTAATATTGATTGCCTGACATTGGTCAAATATCCCATTCTGCATCTTGAATACCGGGTGTAGAAAAGGAGGGAAGAGGCAGTCTGACAGGACAAGGTGCAGGAGAAAGGCTGATTACAACCATCACTCACCAGGGTATCATTGATCTCCAAGCCTTTTTCTGTGATTGAGATGACTCACCGGCTCCGATTGTTAACACTAGCTTTACTTGCATTGGATTTTTTTTTACACCCATAATGTATGCCATCTCATGTGGCACTTCTAGATCGTTTATTGTGGTGAGAATTTATTATTTTCTAAATTGTACTGACAGCTTTTATGTCTAAACAAAGGATTTTGTGCAAATGTTTTTTTAGCTTGCTTTGTTGTGGCAATCACTGAAGGTTTCATGTGAGACAATATATAGATCTAAGAGAGCCCCTCTCCCTATATTCTATGAATTTACTTTTCAAAGTTAACAAGTAAACAGGAAAACTGAAAAAGACTTGCTACATTATGCATTTGCTCTCTGTGAGTGTTTTGTTGCTTTTCTCTTTGCCCAGAATGGAACAGCAATGTCAGGAGCTCTTATTTCAATGATGTCTTGGATCACAAGAATGGAGAAGAGCCTCATTTCATGGGACTTGGAATAATTGCAGTGTTTATACACAAACCGTGGTGTAGCAGTCAGGCTTCTCTAGGGAAATATGAACAATGTAGAACCATGGTCTTGCCCCTACTTTTAAACAGAGTTGTGCATTTCAAACAGAGCTGCTATTTTCAGATTGTGTGCTTTATTCTCAATGTTGCAACATCTATGCTGTGTTAAAGGAGCGTTGTTTTGCCAGTAAATCACAGTCTGGGTACTGCCGTGTCCTCTTTGTTGCTGATACGCCAAACAAGTTCTGCAAGTGTTGATGTGCTTTTACTGTGATTACCAAAGATGCAATAAAACTCACGAGAAGATGACAGTTTTCTTTGACAATATTCTCAGTAAGAAAGTGCTTTAAATGTGAATGCAAAATCAGCACTGTGTTGCTTTAAAATATGTAAATCAAACCTAATCAAACAGAATGTGCCAGTGGTACATAAGACGCTCTATCATATACCTGGTAAAACTTGTCTTGCTGTTATATGTAGAGGGTCAGCTTTGCTTTGGCTAGCTAAGTTGAAATAAAGCAAAGTATCCTAATAATGCCACTGTAAATGTAGATCTTATTTTATAAACCTATAATCCCTACTAGGTTACTATGTTAAAGGAATTAAGGAGTCTGTCTCCTGAAGCTACATGTTTTGCTTGAACTGTTCAGTAACGACACCAGTGCAGATCTAGTTGGACCATGATGCACAGAGAAATATTTGCCCTCCACACAGATTGTAATTTTCATCTAAATGTAATTTTGTAAATGACAAATACAGTTTACACAAGGAGTAAGGACTGTAATCATCAATATTTACTCAAGTTTTCTACAGCAAATAATACATAGCGCAGACATCCATGGACATTTCTGGCTGTAGGTGGGTGGGGTTGACCTTAAACTTGTCTAGGGCATCAAAATGGCCAGAACAGGCTCTGAATTGCTACATTGATCCACAACTTTCCTCACATTATAGTGATTCTGGTCTGTGGTTCAGTACCTGATTCTAGGGAGTATTTATTATTTAACATGTATTCATGGGACCACAAGGGCCACAGCTGCCCATAAATACCTAAAATCCAGAAATACTTGAGATGGGTATAGATGCCCCTTTTAATGGTTCAAGCACTAAATATACCTTAATATGCACCAATATGCAAAGTGTAAACCGTCTTAGTATTACCACAGAATCTAACATCTACAGTCTTCCTTAACTCTTCAGGGTAAATGATTGATTGATTTGAAGCAGCCAAATGATTGATTGGCTGCTTAGCAGACGCCAGCCAATGACTAATTAGCATTGTGCCTAGTATTCCAATTTCACAACCTGCATTTTCTGCCGAGCATTTTAGATATGCTCTACAAATAAATTCATTAGTAGGAAAATTTTACTTTCCACAGAAAATTCTATGAATAGTGACTCACAAATAGGCAGGGGTCCAATGAAATAAAAATAAAATAAATAAAAAAAAACCAACACAAAAACACTTCAAATGTATTGTCTTTTTCTCACCATAAACTCAAACACTGTAGATCCCTAATTTTACAGAGCCAATTTCAATGGCCTTACAATAAAAGCTCAACTAAACGATCCATCACCAAAGGAAGGTCACACAGTCACTTACCTTTGTAGAAGCACTCCTCGCTGTGCATGATGGTAATCCTGTGTCCTCGGAGACAGGAGGCCCGGTGGAGCTCGCAGTGGTTCTGGTACAACTTTCCATCTGAACCACACACTGGTTTGTAGTGTGGTTTGCAATGATCCAAACACCTGCATTCCCCTTGGTCAGTCTCATGGTTGATCACACAATGGCGTCCCAAGCCACAGTATTTATGCTCACATGGACCTGGATAGCTGCTATGTCCCATAAAACCTAGAGAGAACACACAACGGGAGAAAATGAATCCATTTATGTTTGATGTATTTATGCATCTGCCAGAATAGATGAAAAACCCTGGATTTAAATCCAGCTTCTATTTTCAGATGAATGTAATTTTTAAAATTCACAGGCTGCTTGACAAAAAAGCACTATCAGCACTGGAAGGTTTATTTCTCACCAGACCACCAGTAAGTCACATGCATAAATAATGCAAAAAAATTCAATCTAAACCATCCACTAAAGGTACAAAAAAAATATTTGGAGATACAAAGGCAACACTGAAATGATTTGTGTTTAACAAACTTGAATTTAACATTCATTTGCAGAGAAAACAACCTTTGTGTGAAAATGATTTTTGCTACAGTAGCTCAGATTGTTCTTTTTATGAAGATTGTGGTGGTTTAATGACTATTTCAAAGACTTTTACTGGTGAGTCAAAATGGAATAATACATTTTATTTGAACACACGCCAAAAAAGAAAGATAAAGAAACCCCATACAACGGTGATAAATTCTGTCTTCAATTTTCCAGACATGGCCTTGCACCTAAAAGCTCCATTTTTGATGTATTCAAAGCTTTTTATTTTATGAAAAGTGCCAGGCAGTCAAATAAATACAGATGCAACCCATTTTCACCTCTTCATGGACAATTAAAAAGAAGATAAAGCCCTTTCAAAATATCTCAAGGGTTGACATTTTCTATAATAATGTAGATATAAACACTTACAGGCTGGAATAAATCAGAATCCTAATCTTAAACAGTGGTTGACTGCCAGACAAACTTGAATTTAACATTCATTTGCAGAGAAAACAACCTTTGTGTGATAATGATTTTTGCTACAGTAGCTGGTACAGTTATTACATGCTTTAATAATTTTACCTGTAATGCAGGAGTGGATGGACAATGTAAAAATACAGATAAAATCTTTGGTAAGGCAATATTTAATAACTGGGAAGTGAAAAATGTGAAATAGTTTGTTTTTGTTTTTTAATAATTGGAGACTACAAGAAAGGTAAGGTGGGAACCTGGCAGGTATGACAAACAAAATACATTTACTTACTAAAGGAAATGAGCCCCCCTCCAGCCCTGTCCATCACCCACCCCAAGATTTGAATTGTTTAAGATGCATAGGGTTGTGGAGTAATTCTATTAAAGATTTCATGGTTTTGTGAAATTGTGACAAAAAGAGGTGAAAAGCAACATAACTACATATTGAGAAACATCGGAGGAAAAAAATAGAAAATTGTGCAAAACGGTCCAATGACAGAATCCTATATTCTACAAGTAGCATAATAACATTTTAATATTTCTGTGCAGCAATTCAAGAGGCAATATCTATGAAGCTCTGCTGACTTTCTTCTAGTGTAATGTTACGTTGGAACCAAAGCTTGTTTTGTAGCAACTTCAGAGTCAATGTGCATATCTGAGTCATTTTCCTGCTTCTGCTTCATGACACCTTAGACTGAAGTCTTATTTAAACAACAGGAACATGCACAACAGGAACATGCACCCATTTATATAATCAAAGCTCTTCTGTGCATCATACAGGTGCTTAAAACAGGACATTGCCATAAAACAGTGCATAAGCTTCCCCTGCCAACGTGACTTACTCCTCACATGTTAATTTATGCCCTGTAATCTGCATTTGAATGAACACTTCAGACTGAATGACCTGAGTAGGAGTAATGTGTGCCAGGGAGAAACTAACATATCTGGAAACAAAGCGATCCTTTCAAAAACAGCGAGGACAGAAACCTTGAAGATTTTATTCAACTTAAAGGTAGAGGCATAAAAGGATAACAGAAAGATGAGCAGAGTTACAGCAAAGCAGGTGTGGTGATAAAGTTATCACTGTCTTTAAAATTACTTCATTTCTGGGGCAGTGAGGGTAATTTCTCTCATAAATATTCTATGAGGGGTTCTTTCCAGAAATGGTTTTATTCTGCTGTGGTCTGTGGACTTTTTGATCTGTATAAACACTAACAAGTCTTGACAGGCGTCAGTTTAGTTCACACACCGTAAACCAGCTTTTCACACTTAAGACAGTTCTTTTGACTATCCTTAAAGAGTCAAGAGATACATTGGAAACAGAAAAAGAAAATACTGTTAGGTTTTACCGTTACATGCTCATCAAAAGGTTACAAAAGGAGGAAAAAATGGTGTTAGATTTAATGTGTGAATACTCATTAACAGCTTATACATTACATTAATTGTATTCAAGCGGTTTTAAATACAGTTTTCAAATGTCGCTTTTCAGAAAACCTTATCCATCTAAACAGGCAAATACACATTAAGGTCCGTCCATATGTGTTAATGGAAACATTCAATAAAAAACAAAGAAGCTAGACGACTTTTAGACAAACCAGAATCTGTACCAGTCTCTGTCATTTTTTTATTTTTATCTATAAAAGAACAGGTCAGACACCACATACACAATGTCTGAGAGTACGTGTTTGTGCGTATTATGACTTTAAGTGTTTATTCTCCCACTGTGTCTAAGTTTAGAAACTTTGACATAAAATGTGTTTTATTACTCTGAACTGCATAGGGATGGCTCTACAAAATAGAATATCAACTTAAGACTAAACTTCAAAACTAACAGATTTAAACTCAGAGTTCATTTTTCCACAATGTTACTTGTTGGATGCTGCAAAAAGAGGAGAGTAGCATCCTGCTACATTTTCCCGTGGACCATCATACGGCTAAGTACCCAAAATAACATCTAATTTATGTGATTGAAGATATTATCCATTAATGTGCCTTAATACAAGATTTTGTGAAAAAAAGATCATCACAGTTCTTTCATGACCAAAATCATATAAAAGGAACCTGGATTTATTTTTGTATGTATTTATTTTGGCTATAGAACTATTTACAAAATGTGTAGTAAGAAAGTTTGTCCCTTTTTCCAAGACAACTTTCAATGTCTGGAAGACAAAAACACACAACCATGCCAAATCACGTCTGCCAACAGGATTGTAACAGGAGGATTACATGTGAGCTCAATTACAAATGTAGTTTAATAAACCACTTTTCAGTCAACATTTCACACTTGTTTCATTTTACGACAGATGGAAGCATTTAGATTTAAAAATGAGATGAGCAGATGTTAGTGGTAGTTCAGACAATTAATTTCTTTTTTTTTTCTTTTTTTTAGCAAACTCAACGACAGAATAAAATTGATACCCAAAAATGGCATAGTCAATACACTAATTTATGACTGGCATCATCAAGATGTATTTTTTAAACTTTAAAACAAATTTTGAAAAATAAACCAAAATGATTTCATGTTAGAATGATGAACTTGGTTCCTATTGTACAGATTAGAATAATTTTAACCAATTTGAGCTGAAATTAGAATTAGTTCTTGCCGTTAGTTAACAGCACTGTTGCCAACTTAGCAAATTTTCAGACTAAAAAAATGTCACTGCCAGTTCAGACTTTTTAAAGGTCGGTGATTACCCAAGTTGCAGGCGGTGCAACACTACAGCAACAGTTCACAAAATGTTTACAATGATTCTTTAATGTCTGGCGTTAACATCTGGAGTTTTTTTTGTGGCTGAATAATTTAATTATCAAATATTTTGGTATGCATTTTTGCTCAAAATAAATAAATGATGCTTGCAACAAATGTAACTAAAAAATTGAGCAAACAGAAACTGAGCAAAGTGCTGTACAGCAAGCAAAGTAAAACAAAACAGCAGCAATTAGAAAAATTGGTATTATGTTTTTGTGCAACAAAAGTAGGGAAGGCAAACATAATGTGAGCAATAACCATGAAAAATATTTTAAAAATAAAAACTAATATTTGCAATCATTCTCACTAAAACAATGAAAATATGACCAATCTGATCGGCATAGCCAACATTAATCACATTGCATGGTTTATGATTTACGGTTGAATTATAATTATTGACAGGAGATTAATATTTCACTGGAATTACAATCTAATGCAATTAGCTTGGAACAGAAGACCCCCTGCCTCAGTTATTCATTCACAGGCAAAAAAAGAAAATGGACAAGATGGTAACCTGTACAGCCTATGCAAGTGGTTAAAAGTAAGATATAAACATGATTGGCAAAAATACAATAAGATTAAATTATTATATACAACTGTAAGTTTTACACAATCTTTACACGCACACATCTTCAACGATTTGTCAAAACGCATGAAAAATGTTTCAGAAAAACTTTGAGAGCCTTTTATCCATCAATACAAAATGCTCAAAATCAGAGCTTGTATTTTCCAGTCGGATATGAGGGAAAACAAAGTGACTTAAACTGTCTCAATCACATCGCCAATGTCTCCCCAAACGCAGTCCTGCCTTATCCTCCAGCAATCAGAGAGGAATTAGACGAGATACGAGTCTGAATGCTGTGACCTGATTTGAGTCAGTCAATTTGCTAGTTTATTAATTCCCCGTTGTGCCATAGCGTAATGATTATTCAGTGAATTTGTGCTGCACAGCCAGGCATCCTCTGCCACCAGCAGGGTCAGCGAAGGGCGCAGTGATTTGTTGTCAGCATGCACATCCAGCTGTCTGCTCAGCTGACACCAGATACTAATGAAGAATGGTGGACAGCCTGGCATTTAGTGCTAAAACTGGTATTTTTCAAATTACAGACTAATTTTTTAATGTAGTCATCAAAGTTTTACAGACAAAGCTCATCAGGGCACAGAGAATATAGAGGGGTGCTTCAGAGTGGCTAATATTGAATAGTGTAGATCTGAAAGTTGTAGATTGTGTACATTTTTCTTAAAGCTGAAGAATGTAAAAAAATAAAAATACAAAAAAGGTTTTTCACAACTATCATTTTGTCCTGATACTTATATGAGACATAATCTGTGAAAAGTTGGAGCTCCTGCGCCTCCTCCAGGCTACTGCCGTCTGAAGAAATAGACCTCAAAATTGGCCAATCAGAGCTGTCACTTAAGCTTGTGTAAGCGGTGCTCAATGTGCTGATGGAGAAACAACTTATCGTTACAGGAAAAGTGTTTACCCGCTGTCATTGGTGACCATGCTAACTAACCTTAGCAGTTGTAGCAGGCTATGCTGCAGTGAACCAGCTGCAAAAATTAAACGGCGCTAAAATCCTTGTCCAGGCTCTGATTGGTTGATTTTAGTTAATACCACAAAAGAGCTATTGTTTGTTTTACATACTGCAGCATTAAAGCGAGATTATGTATAAAAAAAAAAACATATTTTAAACATTATGTAAAATGTTTAAAAGTATTTAAGAAATTAAATACTTTTTGTTTTAAAATTTATTTAAAAAAATATATTTTTGTGACAAAGCTGCCACAAACTGTAATTCTGACAACTCAGTTCTGCAACTGTCAAAAACCTCTGTATCATTTTCAACAACAGTTTAGAAAATTGTCTGTGCAGTTAGCCTGACTTTTATCATCTATACTTCCTAACTAAAATCAAGCCTTTTTTAAGCTTCTGTGACCTGTTCTTGCTCTTTTCAGTAACACAATTGACAAATGCAACAGTCTCGATGTCAGTGTCCCCCGTCATCTCTGCGTCACCTCCAACACAAGTTTTCAACTCGCTCCCTGACAGGACCACGCTACACTTGTTTTAGTTAACTACACTGGCTTTGCCATCAGTTTTAGAATGAATTTTAAACTTGTATTTGTTTTTAAAGCTCTTGCTCCCTTTCATTTATCAGAATTGTTGAATTGCTTTATTGACACCAGGTCCTTGAGGTCAGTCAGTCAACATTTACCTGTAGTTCCACAGACAAAAGTACATACATTGAAGTGACGGGTGTTTTGGTGTGGCTGTACTGATCTATAACTGAACTTTGCCTTTTTTATTATTGTATTATCTGGAAATAAGGATTTCCATCACATTCATTAATTACAGTTTTAGCCATTAAAGGTCATAGATAAGGATGGAAGCAAAAAATCAGAGTGATTTTGTCCATATTGTCTTTTTGATATTTTCTTTTACAGACGATGTCTTATTTTGGTTATGAACAATAGCAAAAATGAACAGAAAGTAAAGACAGACAGCACACCACCCCAAACAATAAAAACAATTGCAAAAAGGGCAATATCACATAAGTTACAAGCACAGACAAATGAAGTCAGATCTGATATTTTTTTGTAAACATACTCAGTCCATTTGGCAGAGATCTTTTTTTTTTCTTTTACAACTTGGAGGAATGTCTTTTCCATAGCAAAAATATGATAGCCAGACTTTTAATATTTAAAAGTGTTACTCCTGTTTTGTTCTACCTTGTTTATTCTATTTTGTTTAATGTATTAGAAATAAGCCAAGTATCAGCCAAAAAGCAAGTTTTGGGTTTTAACTGCCTGTATGTAAAATATCTCATATCCACAACGATAAAAGTACCCCACTCCAGCAAATAACCGGGTCCTCCATTTGCTCCAGCAAATAGTCCCCTCCAGTATTTTTATCCATATGCACCTTATTCCTGGCCGCCATGAAGTCATGATTTATGGGCGCGACTTCCACCGCAAACCGGAACCGCTATTTGTTTACATGTTAGTGTAACCGGGTTCTGCTTCACTCCACTGTACCAGGCCGGCCCAAGTAACCCCTCGACTCTGCGTTGTGTAGGTTTTTTTTTTTTTTTAATGAAGACAAGGAGTTTCTGGGTGATCTGCAGTTTATTTCCTGAATGAGAACATATCGGGTTCGAATCAGTGCAACGGCTGAGCTTCAATCAGCACACTACAACAGAGCGAGCGTTATGTTAGCTTTTTAACTTCGGACATGAAGTGTTTTATGATCAAATTAAAAGTACAAAAATTGGTGCCAGGCACATATCTAGTAAATATTAATTATATTGTATTTATCCAAGTTAATAAAAATGATGTTTTATCTGTTGCTAACATTTTTCTACTCGGTGTGCTGAAGAATGCAACTCACCTCTCGTGCAGTTTCACAGACTGGCACTGAGTACAGGAGCCAGCAGCATATTACCAGCCACACAGAGAGGGGGCGCTATTTCCCCATTGCACTGATACATAAAGCAAGTGGGATTCTACAACCTTAACACTGTTACATTAGCAACTCGCTAACCGGCTTTCGTCAGAGTTTTTAGGCTATAAAATATGTGGAACACCACACAGCTTAAATGCGGCAGTATTGTTTTACCACAACCTACAGCTATTGCGGGGAGGGATGGTGACTTGAAGAAATGGCCGCAAATAACCCGTACTAGCATATTTAGCTACTTCACTGGCTCAGTTGCTTCGGATACAGATGCGGGTTTTCTTCCGTTGGCTTTTTGTCCACACAATGAAATGAGCACACAACACACTTTGGGTTCTCTGTTTAAGTTTAGAATTTTTAGCCAAATCCTTTTTGTTTCCTTATCTGTCGGTAGGTGATGAAAACTACTGCTTATCACAGAAACTCTGCCTTTTTGTTTCGGGAGCACGTTCAAAACAAACTTGCTGCTGCAGCCACAAATTGAACTTGGTCTGGTTATAAGAGTACAGCTACGAACATCACAACAGTTACTCGAGCTCCACAATGGCATCTTAGGACACTTTCCAGTGGCAAGCTGTTCTCTATAAAGGGTTAATGTGTGATTCGGTTCGGTTCTAGTCCAGTGGGGGGGAGATTATCCGTATTACTGTCTGGAGCGCAGCAGCTGCAGTCATTTTTCCGCTGATTTGCAGCGACACTAGGTAACGGAGAACCTCGAGGTTCTGATGGACTAAATAAACCCAGATATTTTATTGTGTCTTATAGAAATTTATTGCTGGCCCAAACATAGTGATAAAACACACTTGCTGCAACCACTTAATTAAAATATTTTTTAAATCAAATGAAGACTAAAATTCGCATCGCACCAATATAATATTATGTAGTTCTGCTGTTTTACACTGTCAACACAAAACTGCAGCTAAAGACTGACCAACTTCACTGATTTTCTCTTCTTTATTACCGTCAGCTCTTGAGAGAAACGAGCTGCTAGCAGCGTGGCTAACTCAGGGTCATTCCGTTACAAAACTTAAGGCTGTGTTCCAGTCGCTCCCCGTAATTGAACTCATTTACGATCCTCTGTACTCATCACTGATCATCTCAGATAGCAGACTGCATGTCCGTATACAAGTTTTGCCAAATACTGTACAATAACCGAACAGACCCATAATACTCACCACTATATATTTACTGACGTGACCCTCTCTGTTTTCACATAATGGTATGATCCCATAACCTGTTTGCTACCAGACGCAACGCTGCCGGAGTAGATGCGATGTCGGCAGTACTGTATACTTTGCTAAACACTGAAAAAGACGTTATAGCTTAATGGAAAACTTGTAGCACAGAACCGCGGACGTTTAATAAGATCAACTTCGTCACGCATTGGAAGAACAGCACGAGGTTTTTCGCCAGACCACGGAGGCGAAGAAACAAACATCTGGCTTCTTCAAACGATAAACTCCTTCTACTGAACGTAAGAACAATCATTTACATTACTGGGGAGCCAACCAACCGAGCTCGACTCCATGAGAAGAGGCTTTTTAGCACACAGAAGCAGGCTGATGGCTTAGCGCGCGTTCTTCTTTTTTTTTTGGCGGTTAGCTAGCAACGTTTTGGTGTGCATTACTGCCACCAGCTGGAGCTCAGCATGCCAACGTGCTTATCTTCTTAAAAACAATGTTTTGTGAATTATGTGTTTACATTAGAGTCCTCTACTTATTGACATGGAAATATATCATCCTGGTATAAAAATAACTTTTAGTCAGCAAAGAGCATTGGGATTCTAACATCATTTTGAAGAAAGTAATTCCTTGATGCATAATGTGATGTATTTACACATAATGTGAAAATATACAGCAGATATACTTTAACATGGCCAACACAATTTAAAGATGAATATAAAACGTATCATCTTGAAAGAAACATTTCAAAAGCATGCTGTATGAAGCCTTTAAAAATGCATCTCGATAGCTACAGTTTTCATTCTGAATCTGAATGCCCACATCCACTTAGGCAACATGTTGCCAGAATTTTGTGAAATCTTTTTGACATGTACAAGATTCTTTTTCTGTCATGTTTTTCTCTCCTCTAAATGGAGACTGTTGGACTTGCATTTATCTGATCTTTTCCATCACAACTACTCTAACTCCTCAGAGAGAGAAGAGTGTAGTAAACAACATTTAAGGCTCTGGTTTCACTCAGTTCACCAAGTTAAACTGGCTCTCAAATAAGAAGCAGAGATAAAAAAAAAAAATGAATCAGCAACTAAAATAATGCTGCATTCAAGTAATGTCATTTTCTCACAACTGCTCTTCACATTTAGATATTAATACTTGGTTTCTTTAATCGGGATATTATATTTTAAGTTGATAGTCTTCTGATGTTGAACAGTATTTTTAATTCAACCTTTTGTCATGCTATGTTATATACATAATATAATCAAAGCAATACTCCAGGAATGTGTTTGTTGAGAGAAAAACATGACAAAAGATATGAAGCTTAAAAAAGTAGATTTTACATAATTCCCCCCTCTGGCTCTTAAGAAAGCTGGCACTGCCATTATGAACACCATAGTTATTTTCCATTTTGTTTTACTTCCAAGACATCAACTTTGAGGACTAACTGTTCACTTGCTGTCTGATTTATCCCAACCACAAAAAGGTGTTTTGATGAAGAGTGGTCATGCAGCTCAGTCACATCAGCATGTTACACAAGACAGTTAAAAATGAAATTGCTTCAAGAGAAAATACTTTCAAATAATTCTTAACAAAAAACCTTCCAATGAATAAAGGTATATATTTTTTGTTTTATTTGTAGAGGTCTGAAAGGCAGTTCATAGATTTCATAAGGCAAGTGAAAGATTAATTTCCGGTTGCCCTCCGTGTGGTTGAAGGCGCGTTTCTGTCAGCATGGTAACAGAGGTGTTGCATTAGCTTTTGAAACAATCTCTTTTCACTTTACCATCTGGTAATTGCAGCAGTGTGACAACACCTTCACTCCTGGTGGCATAAACAACTCTTGAACAATTTATGAAAATCTATTTGAGGCATGAGCTCTTTCAGCCCTTTGAAGCGGAGCAACACACTTTGTTTGAAACATTGATGATGTTGCTTCCACCCCAGTGAGCTTCTATACAGCACTCTTCCACTGAAATCCAGAATAAAAACCTTTAAACTTGAGTCTGTTCTTGACTTTCCATTTTTGGAAGTCTTTAATAATTTTTATACAGTAAAACGTGAACTAGAAATAAAGCAACCAGATGTCAAACCACTGCAGTTACTATGTTTCCATATAAAATAATGTCTGGTTAAGTATTAAAGTTAAGCTGGTTAAGAAAGCAATGCAATTACAATCATGTGGTTGTAGTAGAAATGACTAGTAATTGTTTACTTAGAAATTGAAAAGTAGATTTACATACAAAGGGCATCTGAATTGCAATAATTACAATAATTTTGGCATGTAAATTTGATCAACCCACTGGCAATAGTGCCACATTTGAACAAGAGACCAGGATTATCATTTTATAACCAAAGTATATCCCATGTGTCTGGAAGTCCACAATGTGATCCATGTGGCTGTGTTTTTTTGCATTCAGTATTTTTATAAAGCACATTCCACACTTATCATTACTGCATGAATCGTGGCATTCCTTCTACATGCTAACCTTTGAACACAGAGTACAAACCAGTAATACTTTTGCTGCTGGTATTACACATGTAGGATGAGTTGAGCTCACAAATAAATCATCTTGTAGTTCATTGAAAACACAAGTGACAGCAGGTGGGTAGATTTTGCAAAATGTAGAATTTAAATACCTTCAAGTCATCAAGCCTTCAAAACAGACAAAAATGAAAGATTGTTCAACAACTCTAGCAAAAAATAAACTGCCATGAAGATTCGCTGCAAAAATGAATCAAAACTTTGTAAATTAACTATCCACGGAATATCATTTAGCTTGTCAATTTTTCAGAAAGATGAATAGCTGCATGCCAGCTGTCTTCTTCATTGCTTAATAAAACATCTCCCTTGTACAGATTCTCATACTACTTTGATTTACAACTTTAAATCACAGATAATTAATTTGGCAGTTCAATCATTTATCTATTGGGAAAACAGACACTTGTGTAGATTAAACATAGTGACAAATCTCCTTGAGCACCTCTGCATGCAACAAAGATTGTTTTATTTATGTTTCATACTTATGTGCAAAAGCAGTAAAAGGTATCAGACTATTCAGGTCTGAAATATAGAGAAGTAAAACTTTGTAACGATAGATGTCAAGCTGTAGTGGACCAAAGAAACAAGTCAAAAAGTAATGCATTACTTCCAGCCTCCGACAGCATATATGTGTGTGTGTGTGTCGATCCCTTGATCACAGCATGCGCGAGAGAGGATGAGAGCACCTGGCAGCCACTTGGCAACTCTCCGTCCCATTTCATTTGCTCTCCTAATGACTGTACGTGGGCTCGGCTCTTCTCTCATTCTGTCCACATCAGGACGCAGCACTGAGAGCGTTCCCACCAACAGCCCCATTTATCACAGATTGTCGACTAATTGTAAGTACCCCACGCTTCTGACATTACTACTTCACATTACAGTGAGCTGTTTGGTATGCAAACTGTGCACAGATGAGCAGCTCGTCTTCCCCTGACTGATTTCCCCGTCCTGTTGCGAGAACAGGTTTATTAGGCGTTTTTAGTGAAGTCTTTACAGTAATTGAGGAAGGAAATTTTAATGAGTTTTACAGTGGAATCTTCCAGCTTTTAAGGTAGAAATAAGGCAAGAGTGTTACACTTTTGGATATATAGAAACTCTTCCAGTATTAAAGTTAAATATGGATGACTGCAATTTTAGGATTTCAGAATCCAAAAAGTACCAACTCTTAAGCAGTTATAATGTTAACCTAACACTTTTATCAGTTTTGTAGTTAATAAATTAACTTCCACACCACAGAAGCAGCTCAAACCTCCAGATTCTACGTCATATTGTAAGTGGTGTTTCTCCTGAGACTAAATGCAAAAATGTGTGAAAGAACATTTCTATTTTAATGGTTTTAGAGACAACTTTTGATATTCCTAGTCACATATGTGTCTAACAAGCAAGGGCAATTCATTTATAATTATGAAATTCACATCTAAAAAACAAGACTAAAAGGTAACACATCAACTTCTTAAACTGCATTTTTAACCAAACCAGATGGCTGAACCAAGTGCAATTTTATTATTAGCATTAACTTCATTAAATGTTGAAGTTTGATTTGTTCAGAGAGGGAGAGTATTCACACCGCCATTTGGTCTGCTTTTATCTAACTCCAGTTTGATCGTGGAGGTGTGACTCGAACTCTGATGTGGACCATACAACAAACTGGTCCACCTACAAAGCTCGGTCTTGGTTTAGTTTGAATGAACTCTGGCACAGTTTGAACACCAAGTGGACCAGAGAATCAATTTTTTTGCAAAGCAATCCTTTACTGTCCTCTGATGGTGAAGAACAGAGCTGATGTGAATTTTAGTTTTGTGAGGTTGACTGTGATAATTAGGTGTGTAGGTTTGGACTTGTTGCATGTTGAGGGTTTGTTTTCCTGGCAGATTGACTTTGTAGAAGTTTGAAGGTGATGTTTGACCACAAAGACTACTCAGCAGTTCAGGCTGCTGGATGCAATTCTTTATAATTGATATAGATGGCAGAAATGATGTTAAACAATAAGACAAAACCTTGCACAATTATACCTTGCACAGTATGATTCACACTTTGTGGAAACATTTCTTTTCACTTATTGTGTTATGGTTTATTAGAGCAAGCACTTTACTGGGACAAGGCTATGTTTTACAAGGACTTCATTTTGTGTAATTCTATTTGCTTCATGGCTCTAAAGTAAAAGTACAATTCTTCCATTGGAGTTGTATGGTTGTTTGCTTCAAACTGAGGCTTTCATCCTTCACCCGTTCACAATTTACAAATGACAGAGGCCATTTCCAAAGGCAAGCACATGTCAGCAAGAATTAGGACTTAAACTGAATGGTGAAAACATTAAAGCTCAGATTACTCACGTCTAACAAAAAGCAGCAGCAAAGGACTGTTTTCTCACAATGATGAAACACATAAAAGACCATGTCAGATCTCAAAACATGAAAGAAGACAAATCAAAATTCTAGTTGCGTTTTTTTCTTTAATTTGCAGCTATATGCCACACTCCCTGCTGAGTGGAAGCATACACACAAAGACTACGCATGCATAATATTTCACTAGCTTTCTCTGCATTCAAATAGTGAGACTAAACAAGATACAATTAGGAGGTTTTGGAAGCAAAGTGTTAGGAAACCCAAACCCCAACCAGTTCCCCCTCCTCATTTAACCTGTTTCAATTTTATCCCAAACAGTCTTGGATATGAAGGTGGCTGTCACTGCTCCAAAATGATTACTGGCGGAGTTAGAAAAGCATTTTGGATCAAGACTTCAAAGAAGATATTTATAATGTATTCCAGCAGGGAAATACACATAACTTTAAAAAGTAACAGTTAGTTTGGACACAACATACAATAAAATAACTGAGTGGATAGCGTGGAGCTCTGGGGGGTAATTTTCATGTTTTGACACTGATGCGGTCCTGCCATTCAGATGAAAGGTGCATTAAAGTTAATGTTGGCTGAAAGCAGGAACCGACCTTCAGGATAATGTTCCTTCCTATGATTACTGCGCTGACCTTCAGATGGAAACGGCAGCGCTCCTATTGCCCAGCCTTCATCATTATCCACTGTAAGTAGCAAGGGTTCATGCAGATCACTACGAATTATTGATGAATCTCAATTAGATTCGTCTCACCCCATTTAATTCTACACATTTAGGATATGGTTTGCCAAAAATTATGCTTATCAACATCCTGGGAGTCATTTATACGCTGGAGCTGAGTGTTGATGGGAATATTGTTGATCCTGTTAAATATGCAGCAGGTTCTGCTTCCTTTGGCAGTCCTGATGATCACCATGACACCCATCACTTGCCTTTTTTGTCCCCCACCCTTGTGTTATTTTCAGATGAGCATTTTAATGTTAACTGAAAGTTCATTAAGCAACCAGAAAACCTGAAAACAAATTGCCTGTCAGAATAGTACACGGCAAAATGGCTCCCAAATGTTATTCTAATGGCCTGGTAGAGTCAGTTTATGAGAACATTAGTATTCTCCTTCATAGCCATCATAAAAACAAACTGTGCAAATGGTGACTGCATGTGTAGGACAAAAAAATTGAAAAGAAGGGTTTCTGTAAGGAAGCTGAAACAGATTATAGTTCCCCTTTTAAATTAAGTCTAAAACTTTATTATTCAGTCATTCATATATGCAGTAATTTAAAATGCATTTTTAAAAGTCAAAGTATCCAATAATAAAACAAATGCCTTAAAAAATGTGTGGTTCTTTGGAAGTCAATGTCTACAAACAAACAAACAAAAAAAAACATTTGACTTGTTAAAAATGCTGAGTCTTGCTGTTTTTTTTATCCTGGCCGACTAATTAGAATTGACTTTTATCAGGACCACAATGCGAGTGCAATTATAACCGGGGAGGAAGATGGACTGCCAATGTGGGAGGCACTAAAGTCTCACCAAGCTAATTCAGAGGCTCAGGATATACTGAAGTTCCATCCATAGTGATACATTTTACAACTTTATCTGGTTTTCTTGTCTCAAACAGGAACTTTGTTGTCTTCCAATGGGACAAAACGCTGCAGTGAGACTGCTAACTGGAACAAGGAGGGCACACGATATCCGTCTTGAGCTCCCCTTACTGGTTACCAGTTACTTTGAGAATTCACTCTTAAATATTTTAAATAGAGCTGTCAGAGCCTTATACATCAAGTCATACTCTCAGGTTAACCAACCAGAGACTACAGTTAGCTCCTCAGACCCATTTTACAAACTTCAGCTATGAAATACTCTAAATCTGTCACTATGGCATAGACGGTTTTTATTTGTTTTCATGTGTTTATGTGTCCATCTTATCAAAAGTCTAAATATGTTTGTTTTAGGTAGCTTGAGTGCTCTTATGAACACACAATGTTCTTCAAAACAAGCTTTGCTTTGACCATCTTCATCTATCCCTCTTCCCAAAACCTGAACTATACCTTTAACGGGTTGCCGGTGACCACACAGTCCTGCAGGTACCTAAGGAACAAAACCAACAAAACTACACTTCTGTCCTACTATCCCTTTTAATATGCCTCATCCCCACATTCCTAAAAAAAAAGAAAAAAAAACTGTACTCCCTCTTTCTACATTGACTTGAGTTGAACCATATGAAGACCATTACAAATTAAATTTTGATAATAATGTGTAGTGAGATGGAACAACAGGGAGTCAAATAATTTTGTCTGAGAAAAGCACCGAAATGCTCTGCTCTTTGGTTTAGCTGTGACAAGTTATTAAAATTGTAACCCAGTCCCAGGGGGTAGTGTGCAATTTTAGAATTAATACACAATTTAGAGCTCAATGTTTTTCTCAGCTTTTGAATTATTCATGTGTGTCTGGTATGGACTTAGGTCTGGTGGCGGTAAAATGACTGCAATGCATACAAATTAATGCATCGTGTCAGTGTATTAGAGAAGAGGAGACGACACAGATTAGGAGCACAAACATTCGTGGCAGCAAAACAAGAAGCTTGGACTGGTGCAAAGGTTTCACCTCAACGATGCGGCGCAGTAATAAGAATACTCAAAGATGATAAACGGTTGTTTAAAGGTGGCATGATGCGTCTTTGGGAACATGCAACCAGTGATCTTATTCATTTTCTCTTCAACTGATTGTACTATAGACTTTAAGTGCATAATATGATTTTCATCAGAAGCAAACTGATGGCTTTTTACAATAATTTGATTTCTGAGATAGGCTGAAAAACAGTTTTGTGTCATAAACATAAGAATTGAGCATCCTGCATAATTAAATTCAAGGAAAAATACTGTTGTGTGCTGTTATGGAGATAGGTTAGATTATACTGTCCATAAACCAATTCATCTCTAACTACTAGAGAAAAAAATCTACCTTCTTAGGAACTAATCTCTATTACATAAAAATGACATTTCTGTACATTTCTTTTGATGAATATTTCTTTACAATCAACTGAAAGATAAAAATGTAAGGGATTTTGAAAATAAACTCAAAGAAATACTCTATGAAATCAATAATTATCAGGAATCAGCCTGATAAATGTAATTATTTACATTTATCTCTATTTGAACACATGTAATAAAATCTTCAAAGATTACTAAAGGAAAATAATGTTTTGTTTTTGTTATAACAAAACCCAAAACACAACCGCCCTGGGCAGTTGCCCATATCAGAAAGTGCCACTGTGTATTATAAACTCAATGAGAAATGGATTCTGCTGCCTTACGTTTCAATGGAAACCCAATTTCTGAGGTTTTGGTTTATTAAAAGCTTTCTAAATCTCTAAATTAGAAAAATAAGTTGTTTTGACCAGAGCCTACAGAGACATTTCTATGTGATCTGGAGACCAAAAATTAAGATACATTGAGATCACTGCAAGGCAGGCCTTGCTGCACTCCAACTCGACTTTCATTTTTACTTGTTAAAATTCATTATGAAAAACAAGCTTCAGTTGTTAAATTGGCGCATATTCACATGCTTTCAGTGAGTCTTATTTAACTTAAGTAACACTCCCCCTACCTTCCTTTGTAAAGACTTACAACCAGAAATATGAGACTATATAATCAATGGTCCTAATGCAAGTTCTTTGATGCAATGAGAAGAACAAATATTTTGGTTTAATGTTCAACATCTCTCTGGACAAAGCAACATTTTATAAACTACAACACAATTACACTTATTTAATATAGTAATTTGTCTAGAAAAATATCTTCATCTTTTCTGAATGAGCAGTTGAAAACTTGTTCAACCCTTGCTTTGAACTTTGAATGTTTATGAACCCCAGCTCTGCTTTGCCTTCAGGGATTTGCCGTTTATCCTGGTGTTAATTCAATAACTGACTAGTTGTGTTTTCTGCAGCTCTGCCTGAGTAAATTAGGTCCATTGATTATGTACTCTTATTTTTCTGGTTGATTTCTGTAAGTCTTTACAAAGTGAGGTAGAGGGAATATTGCTTTACTTAATAGGCTCACTCAAAGCATGTTTGCTGTGAATATGGGAACATTTCTGTTTTGTGAACTCATTCATACACATTTCATTTAGAGAATGACCATCGCTGGATTTTCATACATATGAAATAAGGGCAGGAGATCATTTTAACAAGTTCCGCTGGGTGTTTCATATAGCTAAAAATCAATCGATCTTTAGGAAATTTCCTTTCAGTAACAGCCTCGGGTCTTGTTGCAGATTGCATAGCAAGCTAAACTTTTGTGGTGCACACTGGGACTCCAATTAGAGCACCCTAGAAAATGGCTTCATTTGTTGGTTTTCTGCATTTCTTCAATCTAGCATTTTGAAAATGTGTTCTCTTTGAAAAAAAGGAAAAATAAATCTATATTTGTCAATCATTATTTTTTTTAATTGCTTCAAATTGAAAAAGCAAAGCCGAAATACCTCTGGCCAGTTCGATAGTTTATCACAGCCTAAATGAAACAAACGTCTGAAACACGTTCAAAGATGAAAAGACAAATACTACAACACTAGATGCTTTGTTTTTAGCAGAAACTGTTCCAGGAATGCCATGCTCTCTAATCAGTTCACCCTTTTCAGAGATCCCACCAATCTTTGACAGATACAGTTTTTAGATAAAAATAAAGTTTCTCAGAATTATGTTAGTTGTATTCTTTTAACTGATGGACATAAAAAGGTGCAAAGTGTCTTCTCTGGCTGGCTTTGTTTGTTACCAGAATATTTAATATTTTGAACTCTTGAAAATCTGTTTGGTTGTCAATTTAAGATGCAGGCATATGACAACAGCTTGCAAACCTTACGTATTAGTCAAAGGTTAACCCTGCAGTATAAAAGTAAGAGGTATTAAAATAAAAACAGACCTGAATTATTTATAACCTCTGCACAGTTCTCGCTTTCTAGGCTGGAAATGTGTTTGCTGAAAACTGGCCAAAGTTTTCCCTGCTCTCAGCTTACAGAACATAGTGTATTGAATTGAATCACCGAAGACAGCTGGGGCCGCCCTTTATGGTAATGCACCCTCTACAATTACTGCTTCGACCTTCCCTGGTGAAGAAAAATGGGGATACAGTCCGTCCATTTAGCGGCCCCTTCACACACTCAGTGGCAGCCCTGTTGGGCCGCTGGACTACCTTTCGCCCTCCACTGACTTTTGTTGGGAGGAGACAGAAAATACATTAGACAAGTGACAGAAAGATGAATTAGATGTATTTGTCAAGCAACAAAAGGACATAAGTGCATTAATTTTTCCAAAAAAAAAAATCTACTCATAGATGGAACTGGTTGGAAACTCCAGTGCCAAATACAGATTTGATTAATTGTTTTGTGCACTGCAAAGCAGTTTTTTTCCCTTTAGGAGGTGAAGCTTTATGTTACCGGATGCAAAGGCAGAGCTCAGATTTGGCATATTTAACCTCATAGACTACTGTGTTCAGAAAGTGAAAAACTGTGGCCTCTTCCAGAAGTGTAATTCATGCTGTTTTACTGCAGTGACCTCTAAGCATCAACACTACTAAATTCTGCATCTTCTGATTTTATGTCAAGTTACACTTGACACTAATACACTAATCCCAGATATTTAGATGTACCATCACACTAAATCATTAAATGCCATGTCCTGTTGTAGGTCAGATATGATTTTCAAAATTTGTTAGAAGTTAAATGCCAGAGTAATGAGCAAGATGCGTTTTCATAGAATCATTAATTTGTTTAAATCTGTAAGTTTATACACTCTGTAATGCCTAAACTGTTTTTTCTAAAAAGTTTAGAAAAAACCAGATGAAAATGTCATGGCTTTCTAAGTCTATGAAAGGTTATTTTCACAACAACATTTAGATAAATTAAGGCACTCCCATGCATCTATTTTAAAGCCAAAACCTCCAGCACACTACTTCCTTCTGTAACACCAGGGAAAAATCTAAAGAAATTAGCTAAGTTAGACGCTAAAATCTCACTCAGAAGGAAGAAATCATTGCTTCAATATCAAAATTACCGGACCATCAAAAAACCTGAATTTCAGTTTAAAAATTAACTAAAGGACAAAAACATTAAGAAAATGGCCACTTCACTAGTCAATCAATACGCTAAATCAAGTTTAGATTAACTCAATCAATAACTTCCCTAATCATTAATTGATACATTTGGAGGAGAAACCAGTGAAACTTGTAGGCCTGAGAGCGTTATACCAGCTGTGAAGTAAGTAGCATCATTTTGTGTGGGTGTTTTGCTGCAGGAGGGACTGGTGCACCTCACGAAATGGCTGTGTGATGAAAGAATATCATACAGAAATGTAAAGAAAAATATGAAGAAAAAACTGGAAGGGAGTTAGTTAATGGTTAATGGTCCAAAGCACAACCTCAGAGTAGCTACAAAATCAAATATCTTTGGTAGAGTTGTGAAAAATGTGACTCAGTTCTGTCAGGACAAATGAACCAAAGTTACTTGCAAGCTGTTGTGATATGTCAATTCAACCTGAGTGTATGTTAAAAAGTTCTAAAACCTAAGGAATTCTCTGTTAAAAAAAAGTTGGTAATTCTGATTGAACAACAGAATAAGTTTTTTCACACAGTGGGGAATAAAATGTTCTCTCCAGCTCATATTTGATCTAGATATGTTTTTTGACTATGCCCAGAGACAGCATTATCAGAATAAAATAGAAAAAGCCAAGGACAGATAAATATAACACAGAAATAACACACTGATAAATACATCACTGAACACAAGGGCAGAACAAGGGCAGGAAGGATAAGATGCTTATTTGTCTGTTTATGCACTTTGTATTTTTGATAATCTACCCTGGCTTCTGAGATAATTATGTTCAAAGATTCAAAAAATTAAGAAGGGCCCTTCACATTGGGAGGAAAACTCAGGTATGAGGCAGGATTACATGGAGTTGTCGTGGAAGCTTGGAGATTAAAGATAAAAAATTAAAAAAAATAAAAAAACAGAAGATGGCTTCAGGTTTACTCCAACACCAGTACAGCTGTGCCTCTTCCTCCCTGTTAGTTTCACAACATTTATGCATTACAACATTACCAAAACTACTTGCATGTTGGCCTCAACTGGAAGCAAAGAAGAATCCCATTATGCTGCACACAATTTGTCTCAGAAGTTGGAACTTAGATTTGGGAATCTTGTTGCGCCGAGTTCAGCTTGCACAAGATACAAATTAGAAAACCAGCGGTTGATGTCCCAGTCGGGATTGGGACAATAAAGTCCGTCATTTTATGCATTCAAATTGTAAAAAGGAACATGCTCATAAATAAATACATAAATGCATAAAGTACAGTAGTAGGCCTGACTCTTGCTCTAAGTGATACAAACACACTGCAAATAAACTGATAATTTCTGCGACCTTGACTATGATAAGTGTAGCCATAATGAATTCAAGGTCAGTTGGGAACCTCTGACTTTCCAAGTTGTAATTCCAGTATCAGTGGGTGTTTTGTTTATTCAGACTTGGAATTTAAAATTTCCAACTTCGGATTCAAATTCAAGACAGAAATGCAGGAAGGTTGAATTTATGAAAAGCACAAATCTGCACCTTCAGCAACTTTTTTAAACATGTTTTATATTTGTTTTTTAACCAAGTAGTTAAATACATTTATGACAGAATGTTTATTCTAAATTCAACATTTGCATTAAGAATATTGAATCTGGCCCCACATAGACAAATAAAAACAACCCCAGAAAGTATTTACTGGTTCATCCTCTGACTGCCAACTCTGGAAATGATGGAAGGAAGTTTTAGGGATAGAGAAATTATTTTTGGCTCCCAGGCTGTAGGATGGAAGAGACACTGAAATTTTAAAATGAATCAGAATCTATAAAGTCTTGAGTCCAGTCCACGGTGTTCTTCCTGAAATACTTTACCAGAAATTAATCATGGAGTATTTAAGATTGATGTGAACTGCACTTCCTTCACTTTGTTACATACGTATGCTTTTATTTTTTCCTTTACCTTCTCACAGTATTTTCTTCCTTAAAATGTTAATATAAAGTGTCTTTTCAACACTTGTGGATTCTTTGACCTTCACAGAATGAATTGTGTCTCAAGCTGACAAAACATTTTGTTATTAAATATAATTTAATTAATTTCTGAACTTCAAATGTTTCACACCTAATTTTTTCCACAATGCATGCTGAGCACACCACAAACACTTCAATTAATTTAAGAAAACCTCAGGCTGAAAATAAAATGCAGAAAAGCACTAAAATGATAACTTCAGGGTGTCACACTGGTAATGCTGAACTTTGTCAACATTCAACCAAAATGCTGAAGGAAAACAAATGGCAGCTACATGATGCAAATTTGTGTAAAGTATGTATTTAGTAAGTGAATCAAACAGGAATGTCTTGCTAGAATGATGATGTTTGTGTCTGTTTTAAGGCCAAACAGCTCTGAAGTCCAAGCCTCATGATACCACACAAAACTCTGGTATGAAGCAGATTTTGGTCTGCATGATGGAAAAAAATAATGAAAACTTGAAAAGAAAAATACCACAGAGGATGTGGGGACTTGAATGCATTACCCTTTTGATTCTGTCGACATATTAAGAGATTATATCATTTTGTCAAATTGACTGATTTAGTTGGATAACAGCTTGTGCTCATGGAGCTTTTTGGTAAAAATGGCCCATAATAATCCCAGACATCTGCTTGGCGTCCCAATAACAGCATTTTAAAATGACCTTTACCAGGAACTATTGATGAAACTTTCCATATTTGACCTGCAGTGGTTGTATCAGCTGCATCCCCAGAAGCCGCAGCATTTTCTGTGGTTAATTTCTACTAGTAAATCCGCACTTATCTGTGCATGGCTTGAAAAACTATATTATAGTTCATGCACCTTATTTTTAACAAGGTATCATTAATAAAATAGCAATTTTCTATTTTCCTGCAATTCTGTCTGGTTTCAGTTTCTGTTTTGCAGCATTTGAGATTAGCTAACCAGCCCATCATTTTCTGCACTCGTTTACAGATTTTCACCTCTTCAAACAACTTTTGATCAAATTAATCTATTCTTCTGAATATCTGCAACAAGACATTATAAAACACAAATTATTTGGGAGAAATGCTGTAAAGTATCCATTTTTGTGAATAATCCCTTTTCAGTTTCAACAGATTCAGTTACAGAGAATCAACTGCATTAATGCCATTATATCTGTCAATTTTCTGTTCAGCTTCTAGTAAGAATATTTGGCTTTGTGGAAAATAATGTCCACCAGAAACACTGATAATGATTTTATGATTTTTTTCTGATTTTATGTTTTGGTTTTGAAAAAGAAAAAACTGTAGACATTACTTATTCTATGAACACATGAATCATAAACATTTGGTCTGGGCAGCCCTACTTTGAGGTGTACAAAAACTTTAATAGATATTTAACTCATAACTACCTCACACAAACTTAGAACAGAAACGAAAGTTTTGTAGTAGATGTTTTTTGCCTGGGGTGACCTCAACTAGATAACAGCCACACATCTTGTAAAAATGGAGTCATGCATCAATGAACAGGAAAGAAAGCAGGTGGAAACTCACCTTTTACCCGCAAGCTCGCCGGGATCCCATCCTGATGGAGTAAGAACAAAACAAATTATGTTATAATAAGCACAATAAAATACACCACATTCAAAATCCTGATATATGGAAGAATATGTCTGAGTACAATTTCTTTGTACACAAAGGAATGCACATATTCAACCACTGACCTGTTATGGCAAAGTTTGTTCAGCAAGTAACATAGCATATAATTGAGTTGTTACTTCTTTACACTGTTGACACTAAAGCCCAAGGATTTCAGCTTTATGGACGAGTCTACTGCATTTTCTGGTTCAAAGCTGCTGTAAGAACACTTTTAGTTATAAAGGTTCTTTTCAGATCCAATTGTATGAAGAAAAATAAGTCTATAGCCATTATTACCTTCCAATTTCTTTTGCAGCATTCAAGTTATTTAGCAATTTTTTCTTGACGCTTTTATTCTCAATTGTTTGTAACAACAAATATTTGGTTTGCACTGCTCCATCTTGACAGCTTAAGCAGCAGCCTTGTTTTTTTGATTGTTTTATTGAATTTCCACATGCAGTCTTTGCTGTAGCTCCTCCACAAATGGATGGCATACAGTGCAATAGATTATAATCTTTACTGAAGTAGTGTATACATATCAAGTTTATCTCTTAGCACATTAATTTGTGGCCCCATAAAGCATCATCATCTATAAATGTTCATATCAGACAGGTAGTCAAATATACAATGATCCAAGTATTTGTAAAAAATATTAGGAAATTCTGGTCTTTCCCACTTCTGACAAACATTGTCAAACTCTCAACCATGTTGAGACCAGACCCTCCATACTGCTCACTATATGAGCAGAGCATCACTGAATCATCTGCATACAACAGTCACCTACGTAGTCTCCAACTGCACATCCTGTTCCATAATTATTATTCAGTAACTTTGACACGTCATTCAAACAGACAAAGGAGACAAAATCTTCCTAATTAGAAACACTGAAGGAAAAGACACCCGTTTTATATGCACTGTCTGAGCATACTACAAAGATAAGATTTTTACTAAAAATGTAAATAAATATTTGTTTGTTATACCTTATCTAATATGATTTATATAATCAAATACTTTAGAGGCATACAAAAAAGAACAAAAAAAATTGTGGAATTACCTCTGTCATATAAAAGTCTGAACAACATTTAGATTTAAATTTGTTTTCAGGAGCAAAGACAAAACCTTTTATATTGTTTAAAATAGTCCTCTCTTTCCTTCAATAAAATACTGTCTATGGCACATGTGTCAAACTCAAGGCCCGCGGGCCACATGTGGCCCGCCATGTCATTTTATGTGACATGGCGGGCCATGTCACATAATGACATTATGTGACATGGCCCGCGGCGGACATGTGGCCCGCCATGTCATTTTATGTGGCCCGCCCCAGCATTACAAGCAAGACTGTGAATGAAGATGTGTGTGAGTTGGTGTCAGGGCGGCAGGTCGCGCTAGACGTTTTTTTATCATCCGTTATCTTGACCGACAACATAAAAAAAAAAAAAAGAAAAAAAAAATCGGTCATGTACTATTTTTATCCGTGAAATTACAATCATATTAACATCGGCTATTTAGTCGCCTTTATGCGGTTTAGTTGATATTCACCGTGAATCCAGATCCCATCACAAATTAAACAGATAAATGTATCTACATTTTCTCGTAGTGACAAAAACCACCCCAATAACTTTTAATAAATTAAATTAAGCGACTTCACTTAAATTAGCATCACTTCACCCGCTGGGGTCTGAACAACTTCCTCCTGGTTCCCATCTGCAGAAAAATCTGCGCTAATTCATCAGTCAGTTGGATCTGTCTGATCCAAACAGATCAACTGAACTCAGTGTTTTACCTTGCGCGTTCCGGTGTGCACTTTTACCAGGAGTTTTTTTTTGTTTTTTGCGTGGTTACGTCTTCAGCTGCTCCAGAACGCCGCTCTCCTGGGTAACGTGCACCAAGAAGGCTCCATTTGTTAAATCCGCTGGATGAGTTACTCCCAGCGGTTTCTAATTCTTCGCAGCGGCGGAGCCGCGTCCGCAGTGGCTGAGCAGCGGACTGCGCATGTTACAGTCTAATTAACTTTTGCATCGTCATTTATTTCCTCCAGATAAACTACCGGCTCCTCAAATGGATTAACACAACGTTGCATTCTCTTTAGTTTTCTCTGGTCTGTAATGGAGACTTGAATTTAACGCGCCATTTCAACCAAAGGTTTGTAATGTGCTTCCTAACCAGACGCTCCAAAGCGTCCGGTCCATAACTCTTCAACACGCTGTCAGCTCCCGGTCAGAAAGACGCATTTAGTTCAGAGACCATGAGATGACATTCAGAAAGAATGTTTTTAATTAATTGGTTTCAGTTTCCTCTGAGACTAAATCTTTGCGTAAAGTCTATAATGTCTGCCCATGTGACTTGTTTTTATTATTTGTTTGCTTACCTTTAAACAACCGATTTAAATATTGTAAATTTTAAACTGAGCAGTAATTTTACATCCATGGAAACTCAAATGTAATATTTAAAACTTCAATACATAAAATCAGTTATTTAACAATATGAGGTGGTGTTTAATTTATTTTTAACATTGTATTTTTATACATTTATGCTAGGGCTGCCCAAGTCTAGTTTTCCAGAGCTACCATCTGCAGCTTTAGATGCATTCCTTCTCTAACACACCTGGACCATTGACTCATTATAAGCCTCTACAGAACTGAATGAGGGAAGTCAACCTTTTGTCTGGAGTGTTTTAGCAGGGATGCACTCCTGATTTGTACCGTCAATGTGGCCCGTTGAGGGGGGCCAATATGCTGAAGTGGCCCTCAGTGAAATTGAGTTTGACACCCCTGGTCTATGGCAATAGGCTGATAATCATCACCATGATGCATGATTGTTACCTTTAGATGTAATTTTTTCATACTCACACCTGGCCAAATTATTTCAAAGTACTTTATATTCTAAACTATTTGACCAGAAATTTGATAACAATAACCAGAATAATCTTTGCTTGAAGAACCATGACCACGGTACTTTAAGTCAATGCGTGTTAGAAAACCTCCACATTTAGATGCTAGATGAAGTTGTGGAAAAATGTTTCTATTAAGGCTAAAGAAGCATAAATATTTCATTTCTCTTCAGCAGAATTTTGATATCTCATTATTCTTGTAAAAAAGACTTTACTAGTTCTTGCAGGGAATTATTATAGAGAGGATGCATTTAGCAATGAGTCTACAGTCAGTAATGGACCGCAGAGTCTGCCAAATACAGCCAAATTAGCCAGTTCTAAGGATTTTTGCTGAATATTTGTGTAATGTATTGAACATGAGCTAAGTTGTTGTAACATGAATTGGACTCAGTGAAGCTAAAGTTTAGAAATGTTATATATTTTCCTAAAGTTATGCTGCAATAGTGTTGTAATGTTGTTGTCATAGTAGAGAGATATCTGATAATCTAGTTAGCACTGCAAATGTGGAACTGCTGCAGCTAATCAAATTCTAATAAGAGTCGAAAACACCCACAGAAATTGAGTTTTAATATTTAAGTTTTATGTGTAGACTTCTTAAAATCCCACTGTTCATGCTCTGCTGGCACCGAAAGCTGGAAACATATTAATCACATTTACTACTAAATTTACAAGTATGTTAACACACACCATGGAGATGTAGGAACAACTTTTGCATTTTGGGAACAAAAGCTGCATCTAAACTTGGTAACTGAATTAAATAAATAGAAGTAATTATTAAACCCAAACTGGTCCTGAATAAAGCTCTTTGGAACCTGGGAAACCAATTACCAGAAAAACAGAAGAGGAGCAAGTTGGCTTTTTTCATAACTCACTGTTTTTATTTACCAAATCAACATGATGCAATAAAGAAAACATTATTAACAGTAACAACCTTCCCCTGCCAATCATTTCCTTTCTTTTCCCCAAACATTGTTAAGCAAACAAGACAACAGGAAGAAGAGCAGAAAGTGCCTGTTGCTCTTTGGACCATGCAGGTTGCCCCACAACAGCTCTATAGGAGATGACATTTAGATTTGCACTACAAGAAAGAAAAACTTCAAAAGAGGCTCATTTGCATATTGCAGACAGTGTTCACTCTTGATTTGTTTAAAAAGAATGATTTCCCCAGAGCCACTGGCAGCATGGCCTCTTCTGCACCGAGACTCTGGGGACATGGAAACACCCAGCTGCACAACTTCTGTTTCATCTGCACCGCAACAAACTAACCGGCTGACCGACCACGTCCATCTCCACGTCTTCCACAGTTCATCTCATTCCTGCAGGCTTCTGTTCTGTCGCTCTAATCAACTGCTTCCAGTCTTAAGTTCTCCACAAACACTTAATTATACATCAATTTCATTGGACGCCAATTTCATTTTCCAACAAGACTTAGCAAAGGCAACACCAAAATTACCAAGACCTGCTTATATCTCCACTGTGCTTAATGAGTGAGCAAAATCACTTAACTTAGCCCTCAAAGTTAAGGGTTTATTCTTGACGAAAGTCAGCTTTTATCAAGAATAAGATGACAGGACAGCCACAGGCTGAACTAATCCAGTACACATACACATAACTTTCAAAAGACCAGTATTTCTTTTTAAATAAAAGTTTTCTTTTATTTACCATTTGTTGTAATGTTGTCATTTTCTAAGACATTTTAGGGTTTGACTTTGCTGTAGTTAAAAAGAAGAGAACATAAAACATGTTACTGTGAGAATTAAATCTGTACAAGTTTCATTTTTTGAATTTAATTGATAATACATTTATAATTGATAAATAAAAATGTAATGGCATAAAAAAAATAGATATGGAACCTGGAATTGTAAATTGTGCGGCGAATAAATATCAGTAACTCAAACTGACCAGTAAAGGAGAAAGACTTGAAGAATGGACATCAGTCACATTAAAAATAAAAATGACTTTCTGACGTCTGTACTCATCAATCCATTTCTCGCTCAAGTTTTTTGGTTTCTCATGTTCCCAGCCTCTTTATCTCAATCTTGTTTGCTCTCCGCCCACTCCCTCTTCATCTCTCTGGTTATCCCCTGCTAATCTAGATTTGCCATGTGGCTAAGCCAGAGCTGGATTGTCGGGCTTTGCACTCAGTTGTCCTGGCCTCCATTTTGTTTGTCCTGACATAATAGCTTGATCTAAAAGCGACAAACTCGCAGAAATTGCTTTCCTGTCTTGTGTCAAGCAAGGCTGGCAGATTTTTCTAAATTGTAAATTATAGCTAACCTCCCATGACAAGGCAATATTAGGCTGTCGACTCTTTATGTCATTCAAGGTCTGGCAGGAGATGTCTGAGAACTGAAATTATCACTTTGTTTGATATATAACCAGTTATGATTAGCAGACAGGATGTGTGTCCTACACCTGACCCAATGTGGTGGGATGATTTTTTTTTAAACAGCTACAGCATGTGACCAGATGTTTATGGCTGAGTGACTCTTGGTGATTGAAGTCATTGTGGGGAGGCTTGTGAGGTCATGTCTGATCCCGTTATGTCCGTCACACACCGTCCTTCAAAGCAAAGGGAGGGACAAACCAACAGCAAACTTCACTCGGAGCACTTTCCTCATAAATGCATTTTCTTTCATTGCAATTCAAAGTGATAAAAAATGTATACTTGTAATCAGATTTGCATGCAAAAAAGGGTTTTAAAGCTAGATGCTGTATAATCACGCAATATCTTCCATTTCCAAACGTTTACACTGCTCATTCAGCTGTGTTGGCAAGTCACTGATCTCAGCTTCCCTGCAATCTAGACAACAGTTAGAGGCAACAAAGGAACATGGCATGATTCAGAGAAAGGGCTTCCAGTGTGGCATTCTCTTTCAGAAGGAGTTTACATTTCTACAGCTCCGACAGGCAGATAGATGAGCAGAGTTTACCTCCATCCCCTCACAAGACAAATTATCACAGTATGCAGATGCTGTAATGACATTCCTCTGGGATGTAATCAAAGTGCCTAACGCATTAATTTCATTCAAGCAGAAAAGCAAATAAATCATTTTTGTAACTTTGTGTCACATTCCAGCGACATGCTGACATACATTCATTATGAAAATTACTGTTTCACAACATCATGAAAAAATAAAGTCAAACAAGAAATTTGTGGTGGGAAATAATCTTATCCAAAATGGGATGAAATCATAATAAAAATAGGTATTTGTAATAAACTGTGTTAGTTAGATGACTCATGCCTTTCTGTGTGGCTGCTTTTTAAACTTTCCTTCTACGAGTTGATGGAAACCTGACTGACACCGCCGCATTGTCTCTAATTAAACGATGTAAATATTTGTCTGTCAGCCTTGCCTATTTAAAGTATTATCCTTTTTACACAAACATGTTTTTGTTTTATTATAGTGCATCGTTAGTATACATATTTACAGTGTCTGTTCTCAATAATAAGGGAAAGTGAGGAATTACTCAACTGAACTATAGAACTTAAAACTGCATTGTTTTTAGCTCATTGCTTTATTTTTGTGTATTAAACTTGTAGAAGTTTGGTCCCCTCTGCAAGCCTCACCCGAGTTTGACCATCTGTCACAAAAGTAAGGCTGAGTAAGATGCCAACATCCTGCTAGTTTCATATACATGCTAAATGGAGAAGAGAGAATACATTCGTTTCAAAAGAAAATATGAGTCGAAAGAAAGATGTAGGTTCTCCTGGCAGGAACGGAGATTCTGACCAGAACAAAGGCAGTTCATGTGTCTGATAACATTATTGCCTATGCCCAAAATAAACCTTACAAGACTTTAAAAAAGGTCAAATGAGGCAGAATACAGTTTAAGATACCCATATCATCAAATAAGTTTCAATATTTAGAGGACTGTATGCATACATTGAAGGTATATTTCCAAATCCAGAATGCTTCAACAATTTTGCTTCACTTAATTTTATTACAAAGTGGGAATTCATTATTTATCATATTTCATCAGACATGAAAAACATGTCTTTAAAGCAGTGAAAACCCCCCCCCCAAAAAAAAACCAGTCAGCTCAGTCAAGGGATGTGTTTCAGTATTTGAAGTCAAAATGCAGCAGGTTTTGTTTGGGAAAAAAAAAAGAAAAAAAAGAAAATTAAAACGGAAAGACATGACTTATTTTTAAAATCAAACTTATGCTTCAAGGTTGATTTTAAAAATGTCATTATCTGTCTTGACATTTTTTTGTATTTTCTCCTTCCTCTGAAAAGCTGTGCTTTTTGATCCATTTTCCATATTCCTAAATGGTGTCTCATTTCACCAGAGCTCATTTTTTTGGGGAGAATCTGCAGACATTGGTAACCAAACACTTCTCCCACAAGATCCACTACACTTTAGAGCACTGATAGAGAAATGTTCCATCTCTGAAATCCTCTGCCAAATGCTGTGAACACGGAGCAAAGAAAATCACATTACCTTCTCCACAGACTTCAAAGTAAACGCTTTACAAGATATAGCTATGAAAGTCTGTGAAACATTTTTTTTTTTTCCCCTTTGACTTAAACTGGAATATATGAGTTAAGGAGAAACATAAAGTAGTGACAAGATAATGGAGATCAGGTTTCCATGAATCACCATAGGGTTATTTGAGACTATATTCAGTGCAAAAGCCACGTAAAAATAGGAAAAGAGCATTTATGTCTCTTATTGCTTAACATCATTATCCGACAGATATATCTGAAATGTTATGAGAATATTGGTTCCATTTATAATGCAAATATCAATCTTACTGTTTTAAATAGTTTTTTCCAACTACTGCCTTTTCAGTGGTTCATTTGGTTTAAAGGTCATTTCCTTTATGGAAGTCCATAAAGCACTGAAATCAATTGACCCAAAACAATTTTCTAGACTTTGTAGTTTGTTGTATTGTTGAGAAAATCCCAAATTATAAAGGTTTCAGTAAATAGCTGCTCTATTTCTAAACTTTTTACTAATGATGATAAAAGTAATAAAGCTTTGAAAACAATGTGCTTCCATGTTTGTTTTGGTTTAAATGGAGTTCCTCATGGCTTAATTTTGGGACCCTTTCCATTTACCATTTTAATAAGTCCATTGGAAACAGTATTTTTACAACTGAAGTGTTGCAGACAACACTAGACTTTGTTCAGCAAAGAACTTTAAAATGCCTTTTAGCTGCTGCAGGCTTTACCATGTGGCTTAAAGCAGGTTCTGAGTGAAGACATTCAAATGTCTGTTTTTCAGACATCATTAAAATAGTTTACACAATTCCTTACCAATATGGAGATCTTATTGAGTGTGTTCGATGCAAGACTTGAACACAGCTATTTACCCAGGGATTTTTTTCCCCCTAGAATTCGTATTAAGTTAAAAGAGCTGAATGTTTGACATCATCAGTAAGAAAACAATCTTCTCCGGTTATTTCTTGAAATGTTTTTGATTATGGTAGATGAAGAAAGACAAACACGAGTGCTGCTTCCTTCACTTTCAGTTTTAGATTATGTGCATTAATGCTCCTTAGTTTTATAATGAATCTATTATTCAGATGCATCTCTGTGCTTTAAAATCTGGCCATGTGACCTTCAGAATAATCTAAATAAAGTCTCATTTTAGGCTTGAAGCTCTAATTAACAGTTTTGAAACGTCTTCTTCACCAGGCCTACTTTGGAATAGATTATTCTCAAGGGACTCTGTGTAAAGAACAAAATAAAAAGGTTGAAATAAATAGAGCTGATGGTCAGGGATTTATGTAAAAAAAAAAAAAAAAAGTACAGACCTGGCCCATCCTAAATTATTAGAAACCATTTCTTTGTAAATCTCCTTAAAAAGGTCAGCAAGTGTCTGACCATTACGTCTTTTTAACAGATTTTTGTCTCTTTTTGCTTCTTAGTTAACTCAAATATACTCCAATGACGATCCACCATCTGCTCCTTCTGACACCTTGTTACATTTACTTCCTCTCAGCCACCAACCTTTTAAACCACTGCCGCTGCCTTTCATCTCCAAGCCGCTTTGCCACCTTGCCAGCCTCCAACTAAAATAAATGCTAAATGCAATATTTAGTCTGGCTGTGTCAGACAGGCTTAAAAGTAAAGGCAAAAATGCAACATTTTTTCCCTCCCTGTCTTCACTTTGAGACATCATGGATGTCAGACTGCATGGTAGACGCCTTTACCAGTAAACAGAACTGCAAGAGGCTTATGAGAAATGTAAACTGAAGGACCACAATCCAAACAAACGGCTTTCTGACCAATAAACACACTCATCTGTTTAGCACTAAATCAAAGAAAAACAGCATGCAGCTACTCTGCAGGGTTAAAGTAATGACTTGTGCTTTGTAATGCAGTAGAAGAAATTAATAAAAACAGCAGGTTTCGTCTGTGGGAGTTGCACTTTATCACTTGGTCAATAAGCATTCAATTATATCTTTTACTTAAGATGTTCAGTTAAAAGAAATAATCTTTTTTCATCTGGGATTCATATTAATCTGATAATATCTCTGGAAAAACTGTCTGCCACTGTGGAGAAGGGATAATGATTTTTCATTATTTTATTATTAATATAAAGTGGATTGAAGAAAAAAACACATGAGACGCATCAATAAAATCCCTGTGTAATTAGCTTCATACTTTGCAAAAGCTAAAAAGTCTAATTATGGACAGCAAATGGAAAGAGAAGGCAATCAATACCTTGTGTCGGAATTTCACGACTGGTCGATAGGTCTGCGACCCGAATCCCTCTTTGTCGGGTCTCCCAGTGGCGCCGAGCCCGGAGATCCCCACCATTAAAATGGCAACCCACCACCAGTCGGCTGTCTTCATTGGTCTTTTCCTGTCAAAAACCAAACAAGAATGGTGAGCTCTCCTCTACAACAATTTAAAGGTTCAATACCGTTTGGCTGAGGCAATTCATCAAGCATGCTGTAATTAGCGTAGACAATGAGAACCACAAAGCTGTCGCTGGTTTACACTAAAGCTATCAATACGAGCCCCACACTCAGCAATGAGATAGCATCTCCTTTTAAATCAATTATGGGGAAATAGACATCATGAGAAAATCTAGATAAGGTCGAAAGAGAGACAATATATTAAGGCAATTAAAGTGAGGGCTTTGGATTAATTAGGCTGAGTGTTTAAATCAAGTAGCTGTGATGCAGTGGGGAGATAAGATGTTCAACTCGGCTGCAAGAACAGATGTAATCCAAGTATATTTATATGAGTGCGAACATTCGCTTTACACCTCTAGTGTAATGCATTTTCAATTATTCATTATGTTGCATGAGGACAAGTCAAACCTTTGCATGACATGAATTAAACAAAAAGGACTTTGAGAACACACCCCGTGAATGTCACAGAAACAGCTTTGTTAGAGGAAGTAAACAAGCAAGAATTTCAATAAATATGCATCATTATCCAATAAACAACTTTATTTATTCTGTCTTACCTCAGGTTAAATGTAAGACAGAATTAAAGATAAAATGTAAAAGGCATTTACATCCACAACATCTGCAGCTCAACTCTAAAGTCTTTGTGACAGTTTATACATTTTACTCAGTGTTCACAGGCAAAGAGCAAGCTATGGCTTTTTAGCAATCTCAGGCCTCAAGGGTCTGTTCATCTTTCTTCAATAGAGAGAGATGACTGACAGCAGCTTGGTGACCCCGCTTCCTTGTTCTACTGGAGTGACACTGAGTTTGACAACAATGGCAGTGCTGCAGCAGACTTCTGAGCCCACATGCTACTCACAGGAGGTTAGGAGGTTCCACCAGCACAGCAGCATGTCACTGTGATGTTCTGGACCAACAGTGAACACTCAAACTTTACTTTTGTGACTTTGCAACTTCTGTTGACTCCCTCGGATTTCTGACGCTTTCAGGTTCCTGCACATTTTCAGTTTTGAATGCATACAGTTTTAGTTTCATTCTCAGAATTTTTAAGCCCTAAAAGATCTGTGGATATACAGGAGCAGGTTGATGGATTAACTGTTCATTAGCATATGTTACCACTTTTTTCTTTTGTTAAAGTAAAAATTATGTCTACTTAACCTGTAGAATATTCTTGTATACATTTTCTTCCCTAGAAAATTAGTTTCTCATTGCATTTACCAGATCAATAATGCCTGCAGCAGTTTAAAAAAAAATAGAAATATTAGCCATATCTTAAGCTATACCTAAGATAAATGAATCATCTTTAAGAATAAATATTTCAGTCCCTGGTTCTGTAAAGCTACATTCACACAGTAGGTCTTGAAGCTCCATACAATTTTTTTTGCTGAAAATTCCATTTTTTAATGTTGCTAGTTTAATCCAACCACAATAAGATTTTGGTGTAAAAACCTTACGTCACCATGGCGACCTGCCAGCCAGAAGAATGTTGACGTCACACAGCAGTGCACCATTTAAGGAAGTAATAATGAGCTCCATCATTTGTGAATCGCTTTTAAAGTTTGTTCAACAGTAAATATCATTACAAGATGAAGGAAACTAAGAAAAAGAAGCACAACTAAAAACAATGGTCTTATGTGGAGCTTTGATTGCAATTTCCATAGAGAAGTTTGTTTAGATGTGCAGCTGGAGTCAGGACTGGCAATGAGCTTCACTGACAGACTTCTTTCATAAGAATTAAGACGCATGTCTCCCGTCAATGACATTAATGACAGATAAAATGCAACATGACCGTTGGGACTGCAGATGCTTTATAAACAATCAGATATGCATCTCATTTAGTACCACAGATTTAGTGGCACAGAATTTTTTGGAGAATAAAAAGATCAAAATTGGGCCGTCCAGACTGTCATAAAAAAGTTGGCTGTAGATCACATATGAGCAAAAAGAAAAAAGCAGATTTGGGTCACATTTGCCTGCTGTGTGAACATAGATTTATAGTGGTCTGAGGAACAATTGTTTTTGTTCCAAAATATCTACATGGGAAATATTTGGAGACCTCCAACATGATCACCTGCTGACATAGCCAGATGTCATTGGTCCCCAGGTCCCACTATCCTGCATGTTTCAGAGGCTTCACTGTTGCCACACCTGATTAGGATCAATGGGTCATGCTGCCGCAGAATGTGATGGTATGCTGGTGAAGCAATGCAATCATTCGAGTACGAGATGCTGGGGAAGGCAGGGGCAGATCTAAACACAAAGGGCTGTAAAGCTTCAGATTAATGTAAGCAACAGCAGCTGCCACACTTTTCTACTAACTGAGTTTAAGCCAAACGAGGTGGATTAACATTTCTGCCAGCACAGTCAATCAGCGTCTTTACAACACCCTGGTGTTAAGTGGGTTATTAATGGACTCATTTCTGTGGGATGTGTCTGAGCTGAAAACTCCACTTGAAACTGCATCCTTCAGATGCCTGAAACTAAAATGAAAATTATGGAAAGAAAGAAGAAATGAGATTTAATGACTGTCACGATTTCATGCGCTCACAGATCTAAATATAAGTGGGTGCAGTAATTTCCACCTGCTATATAAATCTGCAAGACCTTTGAAATGCATGTGTTCATGTTTGTGTAAATGCTGCAAGTTTTGAGTGATTTTTTTCTAAAGCAAAGGGGAGAAACTATTAAGGGAGTTTCCCTGGAACCCCTGAGAGATGCCATCATAAGTTTGACTGGAGGTTTTAAATCCCCCAGAGCACGTCGAGGCTTTGGCATTGACTTTCAAATGAAGACTCCCCATTTCTTCCATGTGTACAATGAATCATGTCTCAACAATCTCTCACGCTCTCTGCACCACCTCCCGCATCGATATTCAGTAGATTTTCAACACACTGGGCTAAAAACTGTAACTTCTGCTCGTCTCATGAATGTGCATGAACTGGGAAATAACTGTGTTTGGAACTGTCAATTTGAAGTGATGTACTTTTTTAAAAACAATGATAAAACAATGAAAAAAAGACCTAATTTTTTTACAACCTCTTCCAAATCCGGGGAATATTAATCAAGCTTTCCACTCAGTTCTTCCTACATTGTTCATGAAATTTACGATGTAAGATTTTCATTTAAAGTTGATGGTAGAAAGTGCAAATTTTGCCCTTGGGTGTGCAGCTAGTGAGTGCCCAGGAAAATGAATGGCGTTCCTTTATTGGCTGCTTTGCATACATCAGCCAATAGTATATCTAGTAGTATTATGGCCAAGGACTTCAGCTTCCGCAGCTGCATTTTCTTTCAAAGATTTTATATATACTCTATAACAAAATCTACAAATGGGAACATTTACTGGAAATAATTTAGAATTTCCTCTCTTTGTGAGGAAAGAGTTTCCAAGAATGAAGCTTTTGTTACAAAAATGCATGTGATTCTGGTCCAGGATAACAACTCCCTCAGGCATTAGTTATCTGATGAAAGTGCCACCAAAATTGCTTAGATTTCAAGATGCATTTGACCTTTTTATGTTCCAATCATCAATTTTCTTAAAAGATCTGTCTGCAGTATCCTCACCTTAAACTAGGGTTACGCTGAGTAGCTGTTCACATGCAATCAAGTTCCTTGTTCCACAGCAACTATAATAACGCTAAATGCAATGCAATCACTTTTATTATGCAATTTCCCAAAATACCTGATTACCTTTGATCATCAAGAAGCAGCAAAATAATCACCTGTTAAGTACCATTAGCTGTACATTGAAATCTTTATATAACTCAACTTTACACACTGGTGCTACACAATATATTTATAATCATCTTTACTGAACCACTGAAAAATGTTATGTGGCATTTTATTCATGGGACACAGATTATCAAATTGCAACATAACATCCCATAGACTCTGGTATTAAAGAAACATCCTTAGTTTTCAGGTTGCTTCATTCACAGCAGAAACTAAGTTAAAGTCAAAGTGAAGCAAAACACTACAGTAAGTAATGCAAGTCAGATTTATGAGCAGAGGGGATACAGTTCATTGATTTCACAAAGCAAAACAAAATTAATTCATGATCCTTCAGAAAACTCTTTAAATGTCATTTCTCCTGTTTGAAACCTGTCACAAGTTGAATGACATTTGGAGTCGTTTTCTGGAAGACAGTTCTCCATGTTTGGTGGTCACATGTTGTTTTTTTTTTTCTTTTATCCATTCACCAATGATAAATAAGGGCAGCAAAATATGTATTTTCATTTTTGCATTTCAACTACTTTACTAAGTAAGTGGGTGTGTGTTTTAGTAAGTCATGCAGACCTAAAGGGAAGTGAAATTGAATCTGAAATTAGCTGCTTACATCTGTCTTGCTCAACAACTGGAAAGAAATCTGCTGAAACTGATCAGAAATTTTTTTTAGAAACATCCTGATTTGTGTTGGTCTATAATTATTATCCCTCCATGTTTTCTCTCTGCTCCCCTCAGACCTGGCTTGATTTCCTAATCACACCTGCCCCTTGTTAAGACATCCACCCTCTCTGTTCATTCAACTGCTTTCCTTTTTAAATCCTTAATTGCTACTTTGTCAGGTTTAACCCCAAGTATCACTCCAATAAAGAACAGAGTTGCCCATTTTCTTCCAACTATTAAGTGTGTTCTCTGCTTCAAGAGAAATTAAACACAAACTCACCTTTTTGTTTGCATTTGGAGAATTTAACTATATCAGTGTTACCAAGTAATTTCTCTGTTTCATTAAGGAAAAATTACATCTAGACTTGACCCTAACTTTTCCCTTGCAGCGTTATGGTCGTGGAACAGATTACTGCTGAGCGAATATCTTAGCAACCTTTTCTAGCCTTTGTAAAAACTGCTTGGGCTGATTAAGATTTTTATCACAAAAGGCTTCAATGTAAAAACACCTGAGAAGAAATGTCTCCAATGTGCCTGAGCATCCGTCACATTTCCACAGCCCCAGACAAGCCCATGCTGTTAGCATTAGTCACATTACTTTAATAAGCTCTAATGGGAAGGAATGCTCAGGTTGCAGTAAAGTACTTACTGAAAGTAAGAGAAAAATCTCTGCAGGCACAGAGAAACTGTAGCTGTAGAAGCACTGTGCCTCTTCTCAGATAAATGGTGGGTTCTGCAGGTCCTAACATTACAAGTCTTCACTATAATTATGCATTTGCTCACACATAGCAGCATTATTTCAAAGTGATACCAGCTTCACGTCATGGAGCTGAGATCATATGGCATCTATTGGTTGCACCTGCAGCATTATAGCAGACTCCCCGCCACCCAGAACCGCTGAATGGGAACGGATGCAAAAAACAGCCAGTCAAGTCCTTGGAGAGCCTGAGTGTCACTGATGTCAGACTGAAAATACTCCACATGTAAATTTTTGCTTTGAAGAATTTTTTTCAAAGACAAGGAAAAATGTCTGAGCTGATGGTATCAAATTATAATAAATGGGAGGCAACAGTGTAGCACATAGCATCGTGGCCTACATTCAACAAATATGCAGACAGGAATATTGAAATAAATATGAATAAAATCTTTACAGTAACAACAATTCTAAATCAAATATATAAGAAAACAGAAAAAATGAACTGAGAGGAGACTGAGGAAAGAGTTCTTCACAGTACTAATCAATCAATCAATCAATCAATCAATCAATCAATCAATCAATCAATCAATCAATCAATTAATCAATCAATCAATCAATCAAGTTTTTTTGTATAGCACATTTCAGCAGCAAGGCGGCTCAAGGTGCTGTACATAATAAAAACACAAAAATACAAAGTTATAAAGAAAACACCATACAGTCAACAACTGAACAAACATTAAATTTTTTTGAGTGCCATCTCCAAAACCAGACATCATATATTTTGGTCAATGTTTCATTTATTATGTTTCAAAAGCAATTCTGACCAGGCGGGGTTTTGGTCTTGATTTTAAGAACTCAGTGTTTCGGCTGTTTTGCAGGTTTCTGGAAGTTTGTTCTAGATTTGTGGTGCATAGAAGCTGAGACAAATAAATTTCAACTAAAAATTTTTTTACTGGAGAGCCTCTTTTGGGTTGCAGATCATATTAGAAAAAAAGAAAAAAACCTCTTTCTTGGATCATTTTCATTGCCATCACTCCTCAGCAACAAATCCAAAATATTTTTTTTCCTAACTTCAGCTTAATATATTTGAGCTAAATGCATATAAAATCATTTTTATTGGACTTTCAGAAGTTATCTATCTACAAACTTCTGACTCAGAAAATCACCAGCTTTAGAGTAAATGAGCAGCCATGTCTACTGCTGTTATTGACGTTTTAAGCTCCTGTGGCTGGTCCTCACAGGAAAACATTACCATCTTCAACAGGATGTTTTCCCGGTCAAAATCAAGCCCACCTGTACTGCTGACAAATGGGATAGCAGCAGAAGTCTGTGGACCTTTTTCATCTCGCAGGGATGAGCTGGTTGCTCCCAGTTTGCTCTGTAAGCCAATGATTCCCTACAGTGGCTTGTTTGAAATTATTCAAATTGTCATGGAGGTCACTAGAGGGGAACTCCAGTCAGCAGAAAAACTGCTTTGTCCCCCCCACCCCCCCGTCCCTTTCCATCCTGTGGCTTAGCTGACACATCTCTGACCCCCGGTGGGCAGATCCATTTAAGCACGCTCAGCTGTATTTTTATGTGTAGATCAATTGTTTGAAGCACTAGTTTGTCTGTGTGATATATGGAGAAGACCGGAACATGTGTTGTTTATGTGCCACCCAAGCATCCTGGTTGCTTTAGCATATCTCATTTGGTGAAGCTATAATGGAGGTTCTTACACAGGCTGCACTGTTGCTCAGACATCCCTAGCAGCACCGTATACAGATAAGGATTCCTTCCACTTCAAAGCACAACCAGAACCACAGGAAACTCTCTTTTCCCCAGGGATAGCGCCTCTGTTTGGTTCTTGCATTTCCTTGAAAAATGGCAAAAAGGGATGTGGCAATCACACAGACAGAGCAGTTTCTGACAACACAGCAAGAGAGGGATGATTGTGAATGTAATGCATCTCTAAATGAGGAACTCATGCAGAATTCATGTAACAAGTCCACTCCATGAATCAGTTTTACAAATCCTACAACACCTGTGCCTGCTTTGTTATTATTGTGGCGCTTCAAGAGAAACTTGATCTGCCTCTGTGATGTGCATGACAATGAATCAGACCTCAAGAGGGGAAAACGATAGCATTTTCTGCCTTCTGATGGCAACACAGCTGGGAAATCTCCAACTCAAACGGACTGTGGTACGTTTCTTTCTGTGGAACCCGTAGTCAGCGAGTCAGTTAATAAACGGTAAAGTGAGTTCATAAAAAAGGGCACCACTTGCCTAGAGGTTAGTGGACTTGGTTGGAGAATGAAACATTTTACGCTCACTGTATATTCTCAGACCAGCAAGAAGAAATAGAGTGTTTGAAGTGAATCCTCTACCCTGCAGAAAAGGCTGCCTGGATTCTCTGCAAAGTACTTTCTCCCAAATTTGTAGTGTGAACAAACTGACCAGAAGTGTTAACGGCACAGAGAAAGCATTCCCACACTTCCAGAAATGACGAGTGACCTACTGTAAACTTTACAAGAAGAAGGTAGAGATTTATAGGCAGATTATAAAAGACTTTATTTCACAGGACTCACATTTTCAGATACCAACCTTATAACTATGTGCTATAAACCGAGCAGGAACGTTATATAGGTTCTAAATCATAAATTAAAAAAGAGATACAGCATGTAACATCGATTCAGGAGCATCAGGCTCACTTTTTTATTGAATTTGATGTAGCATAAAGCCATTAGTAAATACTTTAAACTTTTCCCAGCTCTATTCCAGCAGTGAAGACAAAAAATATTCTCCTCTCTTCCAGGTGGTGTTAATCAAAGATTTTAATTACCACACTGATAACAGGCTCGTGCTGCTAATTCGTTAATGAGGATTTGGAACACAGTTGTCATATTGTTTATAGTTAATTTACAGAGCAGTTGCCAAGCTGTGATGATTGGTTTTAAAATTCATAAATTATTTTCAGCACAGAACGGATATAATTTTCCACTGAATGAACTCAAACCAAGAGTTTTCAGATTTATAAAAACAATCAGCACATGAAGCTGGAATGATCGTTTCTCATCAGGTGCCTGAACAATCAAGTCATTTCAAATTACTTTCTGCATCCAACCATTCAGATGCAAGACATACAAGACCTGCTTCAAGACCTTAGCAAGAACCTACAGGCCCCCAAAGTATGTTTTGGTTTGATTAGTAATGGTTTAAATGGAATACAAAAGCCCATATCAGGTGATTTACTTTAATCATAAGATTTGTCTGTGAATAAATACACAGCTATTTGAAAATATCGGCATCATAACCACAGCTTTTCTGTAACCTGAACAGTTCAAGCCAGCTTTACGTTAAGGTTCCCGCTAAATCATTATGCTAGAAAGAATAAATCACTAGTAGAAAGATATTTTTACCAAAATATGTTAACTAGACAAGGACTATTTTTTTCCAACCAAGAGTTGTTTCAAATGTGACTTCATTTCCAGACTTAGAGAAAATGATTCCTAATGTCATCTGATCTTTACTTATTGTTCTCATATACTGGCAAAAGTACCAAAGTATTTTCTTTAATTAGCCTTTATTTTACCAGGTAGGCCAATTGAGAGAAAAAAAAATCTGATTATAACCAGCAACCTACTCAGGAAAAGTCAAAACATCATGCAACAGAATATTATACAGCAGAAAAAAAAAACATCATCAAGTAAAAGAAACAAAAAATACAACCATATTCATACTGACTGAATGTACTGAGCCTACAACCATTGACAACAGTCAACAGTTTTTCAGAGTAGAAGTACCGATTGTAGGTCTGCCTTTAGTGGTACTTAAAACATGTTCATGCTCATATAGTAAATGAGTAGATGGACGATATAAATACTAACTGAACAAAATAAAGTAGACTCTCATTTTGCACAAAGCAAGCAGTTATGAATTATTACATGTAAATAACATTATATTTTCTTCATTTTGGGACCAGAAGGACATCAAATGATTTTTTTTTTTTTTTTAGTAAATACATCTATATAAGGATTTTTCAAAACATGGCTTTCATTTTCTCTGCAGCCTGGCAGGTGTTTTCCAAGGCCTTTTGGCTGAAGAAGTAAAACCATTTTCCAGGTAAACTCCGAAAGCCGGGTTCACACTGTGCAATTGTCATAAGCAAATCTTTCATTGTGAAAGAAAATCTCTGGTCATGAGCTTAAAACGCTCATGACCAGAGATGAGTGTATTTCCTGTGATCATTCAGTTTAACAAACATGCACTGAAGTCGACCTGCAACAAGCAGCGTCTGATATTTTCTGGGCGCATGGTGCTGTGTGACTGCTGCTGTGACCCACATCTGATTCTTCTCCTCCTTTGTGCTTCTACTATTGTCAGCTTCCCTTAGAAAAAGTGTATTAACTTTCACAACTTGCTGTCCATTTACTGATGGACAGATATGGATTTGTCTGACGCATTGTGCTGCAGCAGCACCTCGTACCGTGTGGTATCTTGATTTGCAGTGTTACAGAGTTACTGTTATATCGCGCTCTCACAGTGTGACATGTTCAAGTCCTGTATGGGTTTTGAAAGCTCACAATGTGTGCTGGATTTAACAGGCTGTTTCAACACCAACAGTTCCCAAATCTTCCATGTGAAGAAGTCAACACTGAAGTTTGCATTTGAGCCAAGGCTTCAGCAGCTAAACAAGTGAAATGGCCTTCACCAACTGTCGAATACCAAGTCAGAAACAAAATAGCTCTTTGCATAATGCTATTAAGAAACACCTAATTTAAATGAATTTATTTATGTATTTACTTTAAATCAGCTGACTGTGGCTCTCCATTAAGAAAGTACATTTTTCATCAGATTTGATTGACAGTAACAGGATCTAAAATCATATTCCAAGATTTTTATCCCAATTTTCAATACACTTAATGTACATCTATGTGTACAGGTAACATAGGTTATATAAATGTCCAATACTCACTAAACTGTTATTTCTACGTCTTTTATATGGGCCAAACTACAAACTACAACTGTTCAATATATCACAAATTTATCATCAGCACAAAATTGCTATATGCAATATAATAAACCCTGTCAATTCATGGTTCAATATTCACAGATTCAGTGATTCATGGATGTTTCTGTGGGATGTGAATCCAAATCATTTGTGAAAAATCTTTCTATTTGTAGGTTTTTTCATATATATCCAAAATATTCAAATATGTTATAACTTAGAAAATTATTTAAGTGCTTTTAGGCTCTTTGTACCTATAATTTTTGGTGACACTTGTTTAATGCAGCCTTAAAAATTTTAGAAGATAAGCTCTTAGCAAACTCATTAAGTTGTTTCAAGACTGAAACAGCAGATGTCAACCAGAAGCAACTTTCTCAGTGAAATTTTGTTGTTGAAATGGATAAGAAATGTTTTTTTTTTCTGCAGCCCTGATCCAGACACCTCCATTCCACTCTTTTAATTCACATCCTTAAATTTGTAGAAGAGATAAAAAAAATTGCAACCTTTCACAAAGCATAACAATATTAGAAACAATGAAATATTTTAACACTTTGAGAGAAAGAGTACACCAAAACAAGTTTCAGGGTTGCTCCATGACACTGGGTTCCTTTCTCATTTCAGTACAACTACATGTCGAGTCTACACACACTCTGCCTCCTTTGTAAGTCAAATGAGTCTCTCAGTTCTTCCTTATGGGGTTGGTGTTTGCCCAGTTTAGTTAGAAAGCCCCCCTGAACCTTTGCCAAATAACTTTGGATTCTCCCTGTTTTTCTTCTCCATTCTGTACCAGTGCACAACCAAAATGATAGCACCACCAAACTCTTGTTGTAGACAAATGTTGAGCTTTTGTTTTATGGCAGCATTTCTTCTCTGGCCTTTGTGTTTCTAGCTTTGCAGACTGCAGTAAAGCATGAGTGTACAGTAGTGCTGATCTCCCCTCTTTGTTTTGGCAGCAGCCTGGGAGCAACACAATCACGGTTGTAGAAATTTACCACTGTGCTGCCAGAGATCACTTGCCTATTAAATTTTCTGGCACGCGCCGTTACATTCTTCTTCTTTGACATTGTGTTGATGAAGTTTCTGTGCTTATGCACTGTTTCATCTGCACAGACGCAGTAACTGTCGCCACTCATGATAACTGCCCGGTCCCTATGTTTATTACAAGCTGCTCCAGCAGCTGGAAGCAGAAAATGCATTTTCCTGACCAGCTAAGGATGTTTTTTATTTTTCTTGAAGAATTATACAGTAAAGCATGTGATTAGAACAACAAATGTTTCAGCTGACTCAAATTGGATCATACAAAACAAATTTCAGCAATATCAACAAGAGGCAAATTTTGTTTTCTGAAAGAACATAATGAGGTAAAACAAACTGATTGGTAAATGAACTGTTTAATTTATATATTTCACTTTTTTCATTCCCATTTGAATCCTTTCACTAAGCACTGTAATTTTCAATAGTAAAAACAAAAAAGGAAGACCATCTAATGTAAATGCATTTAACTGACAAAGAAAAAAAATTCACAGGTTGCTTAATTTTGTTTACATGATTAATTGAAATATAAATGAACACTGGGGAATGTTTCTGTTTTTTATTGTAATAAAAGCTGTGCAATGCTAATTAGTTCACAAATGGCTTCAAAAGGAAGAAATAATTAAAGCATTTCCCTCTGCACATATAATTTTACAGATCATAATTGTTTCTCTAGAAGTTCAAAACACATAAATACAAATGTGCTGCAAAAACCTTCAGCGCCAAAGGTAATCATTTCCCTCTCTGCTAATGCAGTCTTACAATTTGGTAAAGCCGCCTTAATAAGCACATCCATGTTCTCTAAAGTCGGATTATGACATCACTGCTGTATTCCAAAGTAACTCAATTTTGAATTTGAAATTCTGGCATGACGTCTCATCTGCACCACCTTGTCTCAGAGGGACACAGCGACAAGAACAGTCTTGTCACACATCCAGAGTTGGGCGGTTCGATGCCACCCACTGACAAAACCATCATTGTATAATTACCCACCATTCATTAGAAATGACATGCTGACAGATGTTTTGGAGTGACGGTGTACGGCATTTTCTTTTGCAGTGTGAGCACTTCCTCTGCAGCTTCCCAGCTGTGCAGGCAGCTGTATCTGCTGACAGCTAACATGGTTTCTGCTTTGTGTGCAACCTTTCATTTACATGTGATCTATATTCAGGAGATATATTTGCATTTTATACATTTAGCTCATTTTTCTGCACAGCACACTATGAGACCTCCTGGTAGTGCCGCTGTCGCTAACATTTTTAGACTGTTTACCAATGAAAACTTCTGATCAGTGAGTTGAGCTTTTGGTTTGCTTTGCAGGGATAGACTGGTTTAATGACTGTTTCACAGACTCATCATTAGAGCACATTTAAAATAGTAACAAATATCTCATTAACATATTGTGTTAAAGTATATAAATTTCGCCCTGTTCAGTGTTATTTAAAGCACACAGATTGTGTCCACAATATCTCCTCTGCAAAACTGCTTGTTTTTTTAACCATCACCGTTCCCAACCAACTCAGTCAGAGTTCAGGTCCCTCAAGGTATCTGGACTGTTATTTCTATTCTATTCTATTCTATTCTATTCTATTCTATTCTATTCTATTCTATTCTATGTATAAAACGACTGTGGAGGTCTGGATCCCATCTATATGGGAGTGTCAGAAAGGGTAGGAGCTTCTTAAAGAGACAGAAGTAAATTTTCCAGGCATAAAATTGTGAAGTCAAACTTTCTTTAAGTAATGTTTGATATATACAGCATTATAAAATTATAACAGCTTAAAGTAACATAGTCACTTGACTGTGCATAATTCTGTCCCTTTAAAAAAAGTCTAAAAAAAGATAATTATTCTGGCATTTAACAAATAAAAATTGTTTGGATAGTTTTAACTGACTGGACAGGTAAGGTTTAGTCTGATGTAAAGTCAGAAGGTGAGAAAATAAAAGGTTATGTGTCTTTTTATGCTGTATCTGTAAATAACTGCTTTCAGCTGCAGATTAAGCCCAAACCTGCCATTGCTTAATTATTTCTCACATTCTGGACCAAGTCCAAGTAGGAAGCAGTTGAGCTCCTATAATCACCATAATCTATCAAATATGACCATGTATGCTAATGGACTAATTCATTAAGATAATTAATGTTTTAATCTGTCTAATTTTACAAAATTGTTTGTCTCCTTATAATTAACTCACCTCCACAGATTGTTAGAGGGATTTGGATTAAATATTTACATTATGCAAACGTATTCATTTATGTGCACTAAATTGTAACCACATTGTAGAACAATCTGCATTAAGAGTATAAATAATGACACAGAGTACTCCACAATATCACTGTGCCAACATTTGGTATCGGTATGTGAATGTTTGATCAAAAAGTGTGGAAGGCCTTGGGGCATTATTATCTCACATTCAGAAAAACATCGTATAAAAACATCTCCTATTTCTATGTTTCTGGACCTCTTTGTTAGCGGTGTGGTGTGATGATGAGCAGCAAGAGACAACATATTTCTCAAAATGGAGGGCAATGCCTTTACTATGTCAAACAACAAACACAAATTCAATTCAAAGATACTTTGGTAAATTAAAAGGGAAAGGAAATTAAATAATCTACAACATTGTGCACATATAGAGAGTACTGTACTGCACCAGTGATCACTTACTGGTTAATATTTAGCCAGGGATATTTCCTTTTTAGCAGATTTAAAGACTTTTATTGAGTAACTTAAGACAACACTTTTATGAAAATCAACCTCTCATTTTGTAGCTAAGTACATTGTCAAAGCAGATATCTGATGTCTTTGTTTTTTTGGTGATCAAAGTGTTGTGGCACGTGAATTATCAGCAAACTTAGCGCGTCAAGTGGTGGATGGATCAGAGCCAGTGGTTCTTGGATGAATACTGTGGGTAAAGATGGACGTTAGATGTGCAGGATGAAGGATTATTTAACTTTAACATGCACACCAGGCACAGTGAGCATCAACTGAAAGTCGACCCAAGGAGCAAATATCTGATGGCTAGATTCCTGTTAACCACGTGAATTTACAGCAGTGTGTCTGATTTGTTATACATAAAAACTGTTTTTATTTATTAAAAATAAAATAAAATTAGATTTTACCAAACCCCTAATATGTTTAAAGTTTTAAGTTAAGTTTTACATGATGTATGCTTTCTGTGTGATTTTTATTTTTATGGTTTAATTAGTTTTAGAAAGATTTAAAGTAAATGTTTATATTATTTCATCATTTATTGTCTTAATCATAAGTTCATACATTTTTTAAGTGATGCTACACATATGCACATTTCTTTTAAACAGTAATTTTTAAATTACTCTACTGGATTCTTGTTTTTAAGTTGTAAATTTTCCCCCTCTATCTTGTTTTTCTGGTTTTATATTTCTTAGTTTAAATGTGCATGCTTTGATTAACCTTGTAACTAGTAAACCTGAATTTTCCCCACAGTGGGACAACAAAGGATATTTTTATTCTTTTGTATTCACATATCTGCGCTACAGCTGCCACATTCATATCCATATTGTTTGCTTTTATGTTGTTTTAAACTGATTTTCAACAACTGATTTATGAATGGATATGATATATACAGTATCCATTTCATAAATGCCTATATGGCTAACGGCCAAAGTTTATTCATTTAATAAACACACCATAAATATTTTCAGATTTAATCATTTCAATATAAAAATTGTTTTACTGAACCCTCAGTGGTACAAAAAACATTTCAGACATTTCACATCACCAAGCACTAAGACATAATCAGACGTTAGAGGTTTGAACCAGTATAGGAGAAGTAAAATGTCACACTTATCTTTGACTGCACAAGTTATTATGGCAACTCCTGGAAATCATTTTTCTTCAGATGTACGATTGATTCAACTGTATCAGGATGAAAAAGAAAATGTCTAAAGCTAAAAAAAAAAAAAAAACTCTGTAATTGTGGTAAAATGCACACTTTGATGACGCTTCATAACTTGGCGAGGTGCTGTGAACCCACTCACAGTGGGCTGCTCAATGAGTAGTCGATAAAACTGCTTGTTGAGGGCGGCTCTCATGTGTGATTCTGTGTTATGAGGCGTGCTGCTAATTTCACGCTCACTGAACCCCAACTTAAAAAGTTTACTTTGAGGCTCAGACAACGCTCACCTGATAGCCAACCAATCAAATTAGCAAACAATCTTCACCTGTTGTGTGTTTCACTGCATAAAATTCAGATAATTTAACAGGTGAAGAGAACAAAGTTGGAGATCAGTTTACTAAGTGAGCCGATGATCCCTTAGTAATTAAATTAGTGTTTAAAGTAGCTCTATTACCCTTTATAGTCCAATGCTTTGATTTAGGCAGTTCTTCAAATTTTGCATTTTGAATTAGTCGTCTAGTTGTGTAGTTGTTATCAAAGGCATACTGTAGTATTTGCAGTAGACAATAAAATGTCTTAAACATTCCTCTTTCTCAGACTTTGGTTGCATAATATTTGGCCAATATGAACTGAATGGCTTCCTTCACTGCCTCTGCTGCCATTACCAAATTACAACAGCGCAGAAAATCGATGTTACAACTTCTACTGGTTGACCCGGTTGAAATTCTGCCTGAGAAGTCAAGCTCAATGGGAGAAATCCCAGAAGGAGCACCAAGGTGAGATGAGAATCAAGCAGAGCTGCATAGGAAGGCAGTAGCCAGGTTAGATGATTGTTAAAACACAACACTTCTATCTTAAGCCTCAACATGTAAAGTTGCCTCAGGTTTAACATTAAACCTGATCTACAACAAACTGCAAATGAAACATAAGGTACTTCTGCAACATATTATTGTTTCAGTACATAATAATACAGAGTTATTATGTTTTTGACTTTTATGATGTATTTAAATGGCCATTAGGGATTTAATGAAGTTTAAACTCGTCCATCAATTAACTCCTTTCCCACATTTACAAGCCTCTGAGTTCCCTGGCAAACTAAAGCTTTGATGCAGCCACCCGCGGTTGACAGCTTTCCCTCTGACCCCTTGAGAAAACTACCACTCAGATATTCACGAGTCATTTGGCTCCAAATGCCAAGCCGATTGCAGCAGTGCATCCCACCACAGGACAGATAAAGCAGGAGATAGACCCTTTTGTAAGATTGCTGGCTGCACGTTGTGATGACATAATGTATCATCCCCACCTCTACTTTATGAGACTGTTATCTATTTCATTCAGATATAATTCAAACATATAAAATTTGATAACACAGAGCTTTGAGTCTGTGCAGGTGCTTCGTGTCTCCCCAATAAATTCTCAGAGCAGAACAGTTATACTTTACCATGATGAAAGAATGTCACAAATTCACACAGGGAGTCTTTGCTGTGTGTGAATACAAGGTACCAATCCAGTGGGGGACCTCCTATTTTTAAGCTTCCATTTCTGCTAATCATCTGTTTCCATATCCAAACTTCTAATTAACTTTCAATACGCTCAGCCTGCCAAACAAGCAAGGGGTCAACGAAACAAATCATGGTCTGCATGTCACGAATATTCAGTGATCGTGAGAATATTTGAGGCTGCAGAGAGAGAAATGGAGGATGAGAAAGTTATATTCCTCTGCCCTGATAGGGACTGCAGAGCCTGAAAGCTAAATCACTTTCAAAAGTTAATCTGCTATAAATCCTGGCAGGCAGGCTAAATCTAAGTGGAGAAACCTCTGAAATCAAACACGGATTTTAAATGATAGTCACAGACAGCAGGTGCCTTAAATCGATTCAGCAACCTATCGTTACACCACAACCTTTGTACACCTTATAAGACTCTGCACAGTAAACATTTGGCAGACAATAAAACAGCTAAAACTCAGAAGGAAAAGGTCTTGAGAACAACAACAAGCTTGCAAAGGTAACTAACGTTCAGCTGGTCAATGCTTGAGTGATTCTACATCTTCTATGTTTTTCTGATTTAGCAGCCTGTTTCGTTCTGAGCTTGACTCCAGATGTTTAGTTTTATGGACCAAGAGCTTTCAGTGATCAGAGAGACTCACTCAGGGATCCGACAAGCATCTCCATCTCTTTGTGATTACCAGACAGCTTGTGGCATGTTCAATCTGGGAGGAGAAGGAAGGTAACCCAACATGTGAAGTATCATCAATGAATAAGTTTCGTATTCACTTATTTATTATACTTTGTTCTTTTTTTACATATTTATTTTCTGTTTCTTAACTTGCTTGATTATTGTCTTACCTGATTTTAAAAAGTCAAGTTAGTAGTCACATAAAAAAATTCAGTATCTGCAAATTTACCTACTTAGGATGTTCATTTTTTAAAAATCTAAAATCTCTTGTCTTGAAATGAAGTACTCTGATTGGTTGATACGACTACAAAAACGTAAACAATCAACCCATTACCATAAACTTGCATACTTATATACTTAGTACTTACTTGTACAAAACATATTTGTGTATTTACTGAACCAATTATTCACTAACTCACTTATACTTATTTATTTATTAATTTATTAATTTGCTTATTAGTGTTCTTGCTTACTTTCTACTAACCAGTTCGTGTATTTACTTACCTATTTAATAATTTTATGCATGTTCTTTATTTAATTTTTTTTACTATTTTACTTATTCATTAGCTTATTTATTTACTCAGCCGTATATTTGCTCAGCCCCTTAGAGACCACCGGGAAGCTTCAGACTTTGAAGAACCGTTCAGCTCAGTTCACGTCAAGTTCAACACATCAACAGTCCAAGTCCTTCTAGTTTCAGCTGCCTTATATTTTAACTATATACACACAGACAAATACTTTTCCACAGCGATTTGTCTAAACCAGTACTATGGCTTCCAAGAACCTTTGTTCAAAAACAAATGTTTTTATCTATGCTGATATTCCAGTCTTTATTGTTTTGTGTGGGTAGTTTGTTGCTGGTTTCTAAGCACAGATACACACTGTTTTTATACATACTGTTCTTTTAATAGACCTGCTCAGGTGCACATTTCTTTGGATCTAAATATGCTGTTTTTAATAACTGTAGAGTATTTTGTTTCTCCCATGTAAATGTTGTAAATGTGTTCTTACTGTACAGTCTCTTATTCTTATTTTTTTCTGTTTGCTTGTAACTTGCTGCTGTACACCTGAAAATCCCCACGGTATGACCATATCAGGATATTTCTATTCTAACTTAAGACTAGCGTTTTCTGAATGTAGTGAATCTTCAGATTTGTTTATGGCTTTGCACTTAATCAAAGTCAAGAGAAAATGAAATAGACATAACACATCATTATACAGAAAATACTTAAGTGTGGATATTTAATTTCTTCACTGATATATTTAATAAATTAATAGCATATAAATTTACTGCTTAACTTAAATTTACTATTTGTACTACTTAGTTATTTACAAACAGAATTATTCAGCAGTTTACTTATTTTTAACTTAATGACATTATATGAATCTTTGTTTACTTACCTACTGAAGGCCTACTGGTTTATTTATATAATGTTTTAGCTTCCTAAGGTTATTTACATTTTTTTTAACTTTCATACTTAAAAGCACCACACAGTTAATCTTTTCGTTTTTTTAATTTAATGTATATGTCTACCTAATTTAGTTGTTTATTTACTTACATTGTTATTTACTTATTAACTATATTATTATTAATGAACCTCAATAAATTATTTTTCTTGTTTAAGTATTAGTCTACTTGTAAGTATTTTGTAACTTCAAGAAATTATTTATTTATTTTGTATCTCATTTTCCTATTTACTTACTCTCTAATAAACTAATTTATTTTCTTACTTTTTTTGTAGAATTGCTGACTTCTGGTTGGCATTGAAATCCTGTCTCCCATATGCCTTTCTGGCAACTATTTTGTGTTGAGCCAAGAGAGAAACACAAACGCTTCTTAGCATCCAAATGATTTTGATCTCCTCAAACACGAGGGCAGAGCCAAACAAGACTGTCTCACCAAATCATGCCAGGTTTTATTTTCTGTGTTTGATTTTAAAAATAAAAACATGATTGTCTGCCACTTCACGGGAATTTCAGCTGAGGTTGAAGAAGCCATGTTATTCTCAGGGGTTTTGATGGATTTCGTTTATCTTTTAGGTGTCACAATGTGTTTTGTCTTGCTGTAAAAGCAAATTGCAGATCTTGTTTCTTTTCATGTGCATCTATTTGAATTAGCCTTTCATTTCTATACATGTACATGACATGGAATTACAACATAGTGGCTTTTACTTTTCCAAACAAATTGGTAAACAGAAGCCTGGAACTAAAAATAAGTAATTTAAAAGAGTTCAGGAGTCATGTCTTTTCTGGTAGTGATTAATCCCTCTGGCATGTCTTTGGCTTTTAGAACTTTGACACATAAAGGCTTTTGAAAAACAGATTGCCTTACAGCTTGGAGGCAATTTGAAACCAGAAGCTACAATTGATTTTAATTTGTGCATCAAATTTCTGAATGAAAATGAACAGAATTTCATCTCTTTCAGCCTTCTGTTGGCACTCGTGACAAGTCTTTTTCAGAGTATAATCATATGTGTTTGATCCACCAAGGCAGCCTTTTAACTAACACTAGATAGATCACTGCATGCGCCCAGTCCCCAGCCGCCAGTTTGTACTGCATGAAAATGTGAACTAATTCATCCTTAGAGTGTGTGCATTATTCATCACAGCTCTGAAAAAAAGCACCCAGTGAGAAAATGAAGAGATTCTAATATATCTTTTGTCATGGGCAGGAATCCTGTCTAGTTTGGCTCGAAATCTGAGAATCCTAAACAGCCCACTGTGTTCTGTCAGCTCCAGCTGCACCTCCAAACACATCCAAAACATACAATTATTAATAATTTAGAGGAGAACCAAGATGTACCTCTTCACACAGAAAACATTTACTTTCAGAGTGTCAAAGCTTTGAGTAGGACGTGGCATTGCATGATCAACACTGCCATCATTTACAATAGCAGACGCCTCTAAGAGGCAGAGGCAGGACAGGCCTTGACTTCTCTTTTATAGAAGTTTAATTTATTGACCGTTTCCAATGTCAGTAGTTGCAGGCTGTCGGTGTGATGCTGCTGAACGAGACCTGGCAGAGGCTCACGGCTCTCACATTGTTAACAATCATTACATAATCAGCAGGAGGTGAATGACTGCACTGTGCCTAGGGCAATGCCAACACACTTGGCGGCAGCAGTAGTGAACGATGAATTGCAACCTGTGATGCTATTAATTTGTGAAGCAGGGCCAGGCCACCCTGACACCTTCCTCTGCCTCCCCCCTCAATGTTTCACTGCTAACAACCCTGAGAAGTCTGCAGCTCACCGATCAGTCTAGGACCAGCGCCTCAAACAAACTTTGTCTGTTTGTTTCTGAAGATTTTGGCTAATTGAAACCTGCTTTCTCATGATGTCATTCACAAGAGGAGCAGCAGATGAGATCCAGGACAGTGTAGACACTCAGCAGGGAAAATAACATAATCATTGGGAGTTCATTTGGATCCACAGCGGGGGATTTGAACTGCTGATGGGTGGAATGAGGAGTGGTGTTATTGTTGTTCTGGATATTATACATATACATGTTTGTGTCTGTTTGAGGTGGAAACAGCAGCTTTTGTGCCCTTGCAGAAAAATGTTGAATGTCTTTTTTTTTTGTTTTTCATGTTAACTGTAAGCCCAGGTTGTGATGAACATAATTTTCTATTTCTTATGTTTGTTCATTTCATTAATGTGGCGCCTGCCGATGAATTAAACTGTTTTATAGGTTCATTTTGAATAATGGCAACAGTTTGTATTTAGCACAGTTGGAACTCATAGCTGAATAACACCATGTGTACAATGTCTAAATTAAAAACACGATGCTCTTTCTCCTATCTCAGGAATATCAGTGATGTTTAACTCCTTCAGTATTTCATGATTTTTGCACTTTCAGATATTTTACCAACTTTTTGGGGAATAAAATTGAGCTATCTGCTTCAAAATGATTTCAAGATAATGAGTCTTCCATAATGTGCATCATCCCTGATATTTCCCATTTAAAATATTCTTCTTTTGTTCACCACAGGACATATTTGACTCATTTTGAAGTTTCATAACAACCACAACTCAGATCAAATGCGTTATTACTTTAAATTACTTAAAATTATATTTATATTTTAGATTTTATCTAGTTTTAGCGCTTACTTTCTGACTGAATAGATTTATTAACCTTTGTAGTTTAGCCTCAGTTTATTCATTTGGTCATTTTAGCATGTTGTATGTTTTCACACATTAAATGAAACAGTCTGACTCCTGAGTGTAAAAATAAAATTACTTAAATGTATTTTACACAGGAACACTTTCAGGAAAAACTGTATTTTTTAAATATTTCTTTCTTCAGAAGTTACAGTTACGGTGTTGTGCTGCTCTGGGACCCCTTTGCCCTTTCATGTGCCTGCATGAAAAGCCTGAAGCAGGAAAATCGGCAGCAAGGATCCCAGAGAGCATAGCAGGGCAGACATCAGTGACAAGCATGTCATTGATTTAGTCGCATTCATGATGAAAAGGAAGAGCTGACTGGCAAAGAGACTCACACAGACGGGAGAAAAGCTTGACAGGCTAAGACAGCCTACATTGGGTGTCCTGTTGGTAATTTTCCAATTGGACACCTAGAATTGGCTGAGTCGTCAGGTACAGAGATCAGCTGAACCATGAGATGACAAAAAGCAAAGCACAACTCTCTGGCCTCCTAAGCTACAACTGAAACAAACATAAAACATGAAAAAATGAAGAAAAAGAAACAAATGAAGAATCTTGTCACAGTTCAATACACACAAATAGCAAACACTAAAATGTTTGTGTAGCATACAAATAAAGTTCATGTCTAACTTTTTCTGTATGTCAACACTGGAATGCCCCAAATGAGCAACAAGCTGAGTAACAGATTGCTCACTCTGCAGCAAACAGGCTCTCTGGCAACAGTTTCTCTAAGATGTGATTCACATTTAATTCGTTCAAATTCAAAAATATTTTATTGATCCCAAAGAGAAATTATTATATATACTTATATGGCAGAAAATAATTGAGATGCAATGCTCAGGCCAGTTTGTTGGTCAATCAAGCACAATAACACCATGATCACTAAAACAACTTTTGGGACATTTGCCAATGTGGATTGATCCCAAGTCCAACTATAAAACTAAATCTGAATATCCATAAAGCTTGTAAACAGAAGGAAGCATGAAGTGCTCTAAAATGTCCTGGCAGATGACAGCACTGAAAGTCAGAAAGCCCAGTGTACCAACAAAACAACTTTACACCTCAAATAATCACTGACTCCAAACAAAGCAGATTCTGTAACCTCTTCATTCTTCCTCAAGTCTCTGGAACCTTGATTTTCCAGATGAAATGCAAAATTCACCTTCATATGAAAAGAAGACTTCAGACCACTCACTGAGCAACAGTCCAATTCTTTTTCTCCCTCGACGTTTCTACCAAGCTCTCTGCTATAGGAGTAGACTGAAACAAGGAACGTAATAATTGATTCTTCTGTGTTGGGACTTTGATTCGCAATCATTTCAAAGCTGCCAATGTCCTTGTTACTGGTGTACCTTTATCCAAGGGCACTTTATCCTTCCACTCAATTTTCTATGAATAAACAATCAGCTTCTATAGCAATGATCTTTCACAGCTCACCCTGACTGTATGTCCTACTGACCCAGACTGAGAGATCATTGAGAGACTTAGGGAACCTTTGTAGGTGTTCTGAATTAATTATCTGCTTAGGATATTGAACCTTTTTATAATGAACCTGGAAATCCTCTTTCTTTCCCATTCTGTTGCCTTGATGATTATATAATTTGCTTTTTTGCTGACAAGCAGTTAAACTTGTTCCTGGATAAAGTGACCAGTGTGTTACTTTTGGTCTGATTCAACAATTAGTCGTTTTAACAGATGTTTCAAATGTTGTAGTTTTTCTCGTCCTGTTGCATGTTCCATTCCTTGAATTTGATCTCATGTCACTTTAAAGGATTCCTCATGGCCCTGAGCTCTAAGACATTTTGCAGTGCTTCGAAGCCTGTTTACCACCACTGTCCTCCACAGGATTAAAACAGAAACCTCAGCCGGCTCGCCCTCACCCTTAAGGTTTGTGCTACTTCCATTATCCTCACACCATCTGCCAACAAGCTCTGCCGCTTCAGTATTTCACCCAGCCTTGACCGTTAACAGGAGCCACAAAACCCCCGTTCTGCAGGACTGTATGAAAAGGCTAGTGACAGTCACAATTTAACAATAAACTTGTAGGTCTATCAAGACGTGGAAAGAGTTGATCACGCCTCACAAATCTGGAGCTGTTTGTACTGTAAGGTTCATATTGATTCTTTCAGCTATAAAAAGAAATTTGAGCCAGACGAAACATAGCTAGTTTGATTCTGAATGCACAGAGCAGATATTCTTTAACATCATGGGGAAAATGGTGATGAAAAGTGGAAACTTTTTGTTTCTGTTTGCATCTTTTGAAGCATCATTGAAATTCTTTGAAAGAAAAAAGAGCTTTGTAAAGCACAAGGGAAGAAAAAAAAAGACATTTTTCACATCATCAAACAAGCTTCTGCATCCGAGGAGAAAAGAATGTCAGTGTCTTCTAAACGTGGTGGCAGAATAACACACCTCAAAGTTTTTGGGGTCTACTGCACAATAAAAATCCCTCGCACTGAGGGAGGAAACAACAAAGACAAACATGGAGACACAGATGAGAGACGGCAGAAGGTAGAGCAAAGCTAAGAGAGTGAGGAGGGAGATGAAGAAGAAAGAAAGAGGTGTTACAAGTGTCACTGTTGAAGTGGGATGGAGTAAGTGATGAAGCAGAAAACAAACAACAAGCTTGTCAAAATATGTACTGGAAATATTTGAAATCATGATCTTAAAAATAATATTTGGTTTCATTTAGCTTAGTAGAATTTTTTTTCTATCTCTGAAAATTTGTTCAATATTGTACAAAAAGTTGATTCCTTAAGCTTATGAGAGAGTTAAATTATAAAGGATCCACTTCACTAAAGAGGGGGGATGATGGTTCTGGATGAAGGGATTTGTCCTGTAGCCAGTCTCTGTCTCAGTCATTGTGTCTTTGAGTGGGACTTTTTACCCACCGTAGTCAGAGCAACCGGTGGTGATACTGAAAAACAACCTGCAGCGTATCTCGCCACCATCATTGTGAATGAGTGAATGAATGTAGTGTAAAGTGTTTGGAGTTCTCTGGACTAGACAAGTACATGACATTTGTTTTCAGTCAAAATGAACTCTGGTCAGGAATTAATTCTGACATGCAGCCCATTGGTTTTATTGAGATTATAGTCACAGAAATACGATGTTTAAGTTAAAAGTCTGTGAGGGCACCAGAACATACAACATGTTGTGTAAATCACAAAAGGTTATAAAGTGTACATCTTTACATGACTTTGAGTAAGATTAGAAGTACAATGGACTTCCACCTATTTGCAAATTTTCTGTGAAACATGACAAGTTATTCAGGGAAAATTGTCCAATTCACAGATTCTTTTAGTGGCACATTTCTAAAATATTCTAAAGAAAATGCAGCTTGAAAGCTGAGATACCTGGGCACAGTGCTACCTGATAGGCTACCGGCTGGCATCTGCAAAGCATGCAAACACATGTACAAGACGAACATGCAAACTCCATGCAGATAATCCAAAGTCAGAACTTGAACCCATGAACTTCTTGCTGCAAGGCAAGGCAGCACTGCTACCAACAGTCCCACCACAAAGTCCCTCTACTGGCTCTGGATATGCTAGCATAAGTGATGTGAAAAAAAGCGCTGGCGGAAGCTGTAATTTTGCTTGTCTTTTTTTTTTTTTACACCTGGTTGCTGTTACTAATTATCACATGTCTGTGTTATTAATGTGTTATTCATGTGGCTTGATGTCTTCTATTTGATTTCTCACTCAAAGAATTGATGACTCCTAACTTTCCTGCATTCTGCGTTCAGGTTTTCTGTTGCTCACAAGCATTGCACAAACTAACTTTGAAAGTATGTGCATTTTTAACTATGTTATAAGTCAACATATACAGCAGTTGCACTACCACTGTTATGATGGTGGTTTGGTGAGGTGAGGGAAGACGCAGGCAGACCCAGGTAAAGTGATGATGATGATGATTTAATGACAATAATCCAAGGGACAGAACAACGGGGAGCACAACAAACACACGACAGCACAGGGAAACAGGCTGGTTACACATAACGCCATTACACGACGAGGATCCGACAAGAGACAAAGACAACAGGTGGGACTAAATACACTGAGAGGGTAATCAAAGAAACGAGACGCAGCTGTGAACAATCAACAGGGAAGACAGAGACTCACAGGGGAACAGACTAACAGAAAAACCTCAAAATAAATACACAGAAAACAGATCACAACAACCACAGCATGACAATTATGTTCACAGTAACTTTATTTCAGTATGAATATGATTGATATTTAAACTTTTAGCCAGCTTGGGGCATCTTTCAGAAAACAAAACAAGTCAGCAGGGTAACATCTCCAAATTCTTTCAGGGTGGATTGGTTCTATAGATGGCGTAGAAACTGCAGAATAAGTGGACAGAAACACATTTTCGATGTGAAACAGATATATCTCTCCAACCTGTCTTGGTTTTCAACTGAAGCATTTTTGGTTGCACAAAACGACAAAGACCAACACTCCAGGAAAACATCCTTTTTAAACCAGTTTGCTCTCAAAGGTTGCCCATAAACACATCCTACAGCACTCCCTGAACTAGCTCCGGTGTTCCATCATCCAAGATAAATGTTAAAACCTTCAAATTTTCCCATTTTCACTGGTAGCGCATTTTACTACCAAAAACCACCGCATGCCTGTTATATCATTGAATCTGCCCTACCCTTTCCATTACCAGTAGTCGACATGGGGTGCCTACGCCCTTACGGAGAGCAATTTTCCACTCAAATCTTGGAAATGCTTTGATCAGTTTCCCAGTTTTTCCTCTTCTTTTGGAGAAAAGAATTATTGACTCTGAATTCTTTCCGTCCCTGTGGTGATAGAATGGAAGGCATTGTAATGAAAAGCAGAGCAACTCCATTAACTCTGTACCTGCACGGCTGGCAGCACCTATTCCCTACCTGTTATTAAATGGCTTTATTGGATAAAAAAGACAGAGAGGAAAGACTTTTTTCTGGTCTTTGTGCTTTTGAGAGAAGTGCTTTCCCAGTGGGAATTTTCTGAATCTGCTGCTTGGCTTTGTCATTGTCCTCTTGGTTTTGTGCATTACTCTAAATGTTGTCTTTGAGGAAAATACCCATAATGATTACAGAAGCACTATTCTTGCTCAGATTTCTTCTACAAAACAGCCTTTAGTACATGTTTAGTAAGTTACCAGTTATCAAATAGTCCTGTGTATTATACATAATACATAACATGTATCAATGATAGATAACTTGTTCGCTTCAAGTTGAGATTCAATTAGTGAGCAAAGTCTCAAAACTGTAACTGCATATCCATCTATCCACCAGAGGAAATAGATTCTATCTGTTAGTTTCAAAGAGCTTTGACAGATAAAGTGAATGCATTGCTTGGATAAAGAGATTGAAGTTGGAATGTGGCAGCCTGCAGATGGCTGAATGTTCAAATTCTATGCTTTCTGAAGCCTGCATATAATCTCTGCAAGAATGTTAATTACTGTTTCATTTAGCCAGCAGATTGTCTGTGTTTGTTTATTGTAGGAATTGCACGGAAAGTCTAGAGAGCAAAAGCTGCCTCTGAGAGGATTTCACGTATTTATTGAGACATGTGGTCCTTTTCCTGACATTTTTCACAGATATGTTATTATCAATGAATAAAGTGACCAAACAGATCGGCATTTCTTAGAAACAAGATGATGAAAACAGGGACCTTAGCCTTTGCCAGAGTAAAGTGTTTATATATACACATATATATTTAGACCCTTTGGTTTCTGTTACAATTTTTATGTTGGAACTTAATATGACAGACCGACATCAATAACGAGAGCACAATTGCCAGCAAATTAAAGATTATGCATATTTTATCAGACTTCTTAAATCTGGATAGAGTAATGTGCATTTGTAGTCAGCTCCCTTGGGTCAAAACTTTACACAACCAACTTTGGCTGCAATTAAAGCTTTTAGGGCACATCTAGACTGAGACTTTCCCTCATTCTTTGAAAAAATAACTCCCGCTCACTCAGATTGGATGATTAACATCTGTGAACATCAATTCTCAAGTCTTGCTGCAAATTCTCAATTTACTTCTGGACTTTGACTTGGCCACTCGACCACACAAATGTATTTTTATTTAAAGCAGTGCTATCTAAAGTCAGTCCTTTAAAGCTGCTATTCTACATGTGAAATAAACAGTTTAAATGCATGGTCCTGCAGAACTTGATTACATGCTGAGGGGCTCATTAAACCTTCTGAATTAGATGTGATGGAGCAGGAACATGTCTGACCCATGCAGATCACTGGCTTTTGGTAACTGGTATTGTACAGTCCTGATCTGAACTTTTCCAGTCCAGTTCTGACTTTACTATTGTCCTGCTGGAAGGTGAATATCTGCTCTATTCTTAGGACTTATGCAGCCTCCAGCAGGTATTTTCAGGGATTTAACACACTCCGTCTTTCATTTGCTTTCCTGCTGATTGGAAACATTAACATAGGATGATGTGCTACCACCATGTTTTACAGCACAGAGGAGATGATCAAGGTGATGTGCGTGTCCCCCTCAAAAAATGCTCATCTTATCTGACTGCAGCGGCTTTGTCCACATGTTTTTGCAACTTCTTGTGAATTTCTTCTTGTCCTCTTCCATAAAAGTCAGGTTTGTGGAATGCATGACTCATAGTTGCCTTATCGACAGACTCTACCTCTTACGGTTGTGATAAACTCGTATCTAATGTTGGCTGATGGAACAGTGCTCTGAGATGTTCAAAGGTCGGAATATTGTTTTTAAGCCTAACTTTATCCTCCTGTGCTTTTTGGACTTCATGACTTTTATTCACTAATTTCTCTACCAACTGACAGAACATTCACAGAACCTCCTGTACTTTTACTGCAATTAAATGAGACACAGGTGGATGCTGTAATAATTAGGTGACTTTCAAAGGCAGTTTGTTGCACTAGATTTCGCCTAAAGGTATCAAAAAAGGGAACTGAGTAGATATGCATCTCACACTTTTCAGATATATGAAGAAAATATTGAAAATGCATCTTTGCCTTTCACTTTATGTTTTCTACTACTTTGCATTGATTTATCACATAAAAACACCAAAAAATCAAGAAAGATTGTGAGTGTGACAACGTGGACAGGTTCAAGTGGTGTGAATACTTTTGAGAGATATTTTAATGTTCCTGAAAGCTTCATCTTGGAAACATTCAAACTGAAAGTAAAAAAAAAGAAACAGTATTGAACATTATCCAAGCACATAAGGTCAGGTAAGAGGGATTGAAAATGCAAAGCTCTGTCAGCAAGAGGACTTCATCATAGAAGAAATTCACAAACATGACAAAATGATTTTAAACGCAAATAAAAGCATATGAAACTATTTAAAAATGATATTTCTCTGAAATATTAAAACAGCTTGCAATGTGTGCATTGTGAAAATAATGGCATAGGTTTATGTGTTGTCTCAGACTTCTCTAGTACTTCATGATGTTGTTCAGTCTCATGTGTGACTTTGTCTAAACCACATATTTCAAGAAATAGCTTTTAAACAACAATGGAACCCTCTTGTAGGAGACCTAAGCTGTGAAGTCCTATCAATAGCTGAACTTAATCTGGTTTTAAGGTGGCTTTAACTCCATCTGCTGAAACACTGAGGAGGTATATGCAACAACCCACCTCAAATGTATAGCAAAGACCCAGACAACAGAATTTCATGACCATTTCCGGCCCTGGGGCTTGTAATATGAAGCCAAATGAATCCGGCGCAAATCTGAGGATAAAAAATAAAAGTATAATCCCTGCCCCGCTAACGGTGTCACTCAAGGATTAGCGTGCCAAGGAGAAAAAAAAAACACTAAGTACCAAGCGGATAAATTAAAAGCAGTGGGCAAAGTAGCGTGCCTCCAATCGTCTTCATCAAGATTGATTGTGTTGGTATTGTGAAGTGATTGTGCCTCAGTGTGAGCTCTCCCTCCTCACAGAACAACAGCAACTCTGATCCCAACTTCAGATAGCCTCATATCAGCTGGTTAGAGGCTCCCGGAACTGGCGCCGGGTAAATTGAAATGGTAAAAGCACAAAGCGGCAGATTGGAAGATATTATATTTTCTGAGGCGAAGAGAGCGTCCTCCTGGATTATTGGAAAAGAGTCTCGGCGCCTCAGCGATGATGAGGGTTAAGCTCTGTATCTGATAGCGAGTCAGACCGTGTGGAGGAGACTTCTCACAGAGGGAGGTCTGACCGGATGGGGCTTAACAATTAGTCCTAATAAAACACACAAACAAGCACAAACACCGGATTTAAGTCTTACCGGTGTGGACAGACGTATAACATCCAGAAAAGATAATCCAAACAGGAGTAGAAGTGAGTGGATCAAAGCAATACTTCTCAACAAAGTGGTAACCTGGAGCTCAGCCGCTCAAATCCACGGACACTGTGGGGTAATTTCCGGCGTGGACAGAGCGAGGGACGTCCACGGGAGAAGTTTGGGCCAATGCGCGGCCGAAACAGATGGTGTTAATCCTTTCCAAAAATATAGTAAAGTAGAGCCAGCGCGAGGGGAGAGAGACGTGGTGGAGTTCAGCACCAAGGCGGAGTGGACAGCTCCGGCAGCGCAGCGATCTCACCTCGTCCGCTCTCGGATCTCGTGTGCGTCGCAGAAGTAGGAGTCACCAGCCCCAACCTCACCCGCTGGCGGAGTCCCGGCCAGATTTACATACAACCACCGGAGGGGGCGGGAGAGCAGCAGGGCAGGAGCCAATCACAAATATCCCGTAGTAGGCAGAGTAGGCAGCAAAGCGAGGACGGGGTGACAGAGGGAAAGTGGAGCGGTTCTGTACCTCCGTGGAGAAACAAGCGGGAGGAAGAGGGAAGAGTCAGAAAGGGGACTCTTTATGGACTCACTCACTCACTCACTCACTCACTCACTCACTCACTCACTCACTCACTCACTCACTCACTCACTCACTCACTCACTCACTTCCCAGATTCTGTATGACCTCCAAATGACAGAATATTCATAAAAAGATCCAAGTCCACATACATTTGTGTGTCTATTAATTTTCTGTTATTTTAATACAGAAAAGTCCTCCTGTCACAATGCAAAATAAATAAAAAATGAGGTATTTTTTTATTTTCCTAGTGTACCTTAGAGCTGCTTGTATTGTCAAATTTTGTGTTACTGTATTTGGCTACTGTACCTTGATAAATATTTACAATTCACCTTCTCTCTTTATTTAACAAGGAAACCTGTGGAATTTATTATTCAAAAATAAAGTTACATTTTCAATGCAACTGCCTGCCAGAAAACCAGCACCAAATTCTGCACCATTTATATACAGCTCCTATTGCTTTGCATAAAATTGCACCTCATGCGTCCTTTATGTATTAAAATTAAAAAGAATTCTGTACTTTTTTTCCCACTGTTTCCAGAAATGTAAAAATAATTAATAATTCTGAACTTCCACACCTCAAGAATTGAGAATAATATTTAAGAATCAGGTCAGAAAGAGTTCCTGGATTTTTTTATTTTTATTTCTTTTTGCCTTCAAAAGAAATAAAAATAGCTTATTTACAAGGAAAACTATGTGGTAAACTGCTGTTTCTGGGTTGGAAATGTATTCTTATTAACTGGATCAAGGATAAACCTCCTACTGTGGTACAGGGAAAGTTCCAGAATTACTCCCCATGAAAGAACTGCTTCTATCCTGGGAAGAAATGAGGATTCATTTGTCTATGTTTGGTCTCCATAGCTAATTTGTTTTCATGTGACTTGTCCCAACTGCTGAGAAGGTATCTGTTGTGTCCCCAGGCAATTAGGAGGTGAGAACAGAAGATGGAAGTTTGCTTTTGTTCTTCTTGAACTTGTGGGTGAATGGGATGGTAAATAGATTTGTTAATTTATTTATTTTACTGACTGAAATCCATATATTGTATACATTCTTGAGCCCAGCTTCTGCTGAAGACGTCAGGAGTCTTCATCATGAGAGGAGCATGGCATAGTATTTCCTCATTAAAAACTGAATATTCTACTTACATGAAAAACTGAATATTGAGTTGTCATTAGTTGCAAAGCTCAATCATCTAAACCAACTGATATAATTGATGAAAATATGTTAGTTTGAAACTGAATGAATCTAAATAAGAAAAGTGTCACTTTCTGAATTTACTAACTGAAACAAATTCATTGTGTGATGACATCCAGATTGATTTGAGATGCACATGCAGCCTTGATGACGAAGAGGTCGTCGACTCACCTTGGTTGAAGGTGGATAAACAAGAAGACAGATGCTTGAAATGTGTTTACGTTTTCTTGACAGCTGACCTTTAATGGCAAATAGTGACTGACCTCTGCCACAAACAGGACTGAGAGGTAGGTGGCGTTTGATAATGCCACAACAAACAGAACTCCTGAATACAAAATCGTGAATTTTGATTATAACTTGGTATTCCTCCCCATCTTGTATCTTTGCTTCTTTTTGTTCTGGACCAGAAGTTTCCTCTAAAGTTTAACCAGAACTTCAGACAGTAATACAATAATCTTTTCTTTATCAACCCAAGGTCTGCAGCAAAGATTTGCTTCTTGGGGCTTTTGTGATATTTTTAATTGTCACTTCAAGCACATTTTGATATTTGTGACTTCGGCCCTGTTAGAACATTAGAATAAGTTGTAGGAATTTTCTTCTTTGAGTCACCAAAAGCATGTGGGTGAAAACATGGAGTAACAAATGGGAAAGAAACAAAAAATAAAAAAAAAGCAAAAAGTGGAAATTTTTAACAAAACTAAACTGGATTTAAAGAACATGCTGGATGAGAAATATAAAGAAAAGAATGTCTATCTCAGGCCAAAAGAGCAAACAGAGGATAAGCAGGTCAGAATCTGAGGAATTTTATCAGAGAAACAAACAAAGAAAGTAGAATAGGCAACTGACAAAGAGAAGGGAGAACTATAAAGTCATAGCTCAGTTCTCAGACATCACAAAAGAACCACAAGAAGATGGAAAAAACACAACAAAAAGGAGAAAAATGTCAAAAATCTAACAAGAAGCACAGAGAGGAACCAAAACTTGAATAACTGACACCATAACAAAAGACCATGCTCATCACTGCTGGATAAAACATCTGCCAGTACCTCCTTCCAATGACAGTAAGACCTGGAAACAAAATGTTGCATGAAATACAGCAACAAGCCAAATAGCTTTGAACACCTGAATGGATGCTGAGGATGCAAGTATTATGAAGTTCAGGGTCTGCTGAACCTCTGCAGGGAGTCTACAATATGGAGGACCATCAAACCGTCCAGTAAACTGAGTGATGTTGCATAAAGGTAACCAAAACAGAAACAGAAATGTGGAGGTCCATTTATATACAATGAGGTTAAATCAGATCACACCCATGCATATTCATCTGACTTTTAAAAATCTATTTATCAGAAAGTTTTATTTAAATCTGTCTGGAATATGTTCTGGGAAAAAAATGAAAACAGTTGTTATTCCTTTTATTATGTCAAAAATGTTACATAAAAATATCAAAAGAAAGCATACATTTGCAGTAAGAGTGTGTTTCTTACCATGGTGTTCATCATGTTTTCAGCCTTACATTTTTTATCTTCTGTGCTCCTTGTCACTTTTTGATGTAGCAGTTAAATTCACCTTGCAGTCAGTTGTTTTAAACCACTTTGCACCTCATTCTTGGTTGCTGTCAAGTCAGACCAGTGCAGGTAAAGGTAGGCTTTGCTCTTCTTCTCAAATTAACCAGTTCTTATTGTTGCTGATGGTAACTCATAACTCTTAAGTATATGTTGTGTTACTGTAGAAAAATAATTAGGGTTTTAAAAAATACTTTTCATCTTACACATTTACACCAGGATTTGTTAAATTGCTGTTGTTTTATTGGGGTAGCATTTTCAGATTCACAATACCCTCAAATTCCCAGAAACGATACCCCCTAGTGGAAGGATTATAAGTTAGTAAACAATGAGGACAGACAGTGGTCATAATGTTTCTTTTCTTTCTGCAGAGTTGAACTTTTGATGCCCTGAAAGAATTTTTCCACAAGGACAGCTTGGAAAAATGTTCTATTCCCATGGGCAGCATGTTGTGTGCCCAATCAGGGGCTGGTGTGACAGCCACAGTTTCTTTCTTCATCTATTCAGTCATGTTGACTAATGATACAACACTGCATGGTTTCTCCTCTGTCTATTTCTGCTGCTGTAAGAGAAATGACTTTGGTCTGTGAGTGAGAAACAAGGCAGCACTGTTTGTATCTGTATGTGTGAAGATTTCATCATTGTTGTAGCTTAAACTACTATGCTAAATTTGTTTGTCACCATTGTCACTGGGGAATGCTTTTTATTGTATATTTTGCAGAATGAGTTGTGTTGGACAATGTGAAGAAAAAAGTTCTCGATAAGGACCTTAGCAAATGTTCAAATATAAATAATAACATGAGATAACGATGGTAGCCAGAAGTGTGGTTAGAGCTTTAAAATCATGAGACATTGGCTGTGTTCATAGGTTAAAGAAAGTCTTTATGTGTTTTTAGCTTTGGTCAATATTTTCAGGTAAACCAATCTCTGAAACTTGACCTTACTGAAAAAATACCAGTTTTCATATTCTATTTCATTGTAAATAACTTGTTACTGTTATGAACATCCAGCTTCAGATTAGTTTAAGATAAGCTGGGAAATGTATGTGAAAGAGACACCGTTAGAGAGTAGCTGTCATGGTGTAGGTTGGTTTAAGAAAAACCCAAACACAGAGAGACAGAGACAGCTTGTTGGTAAAGAATGATTTGATAAAAAATGAGGAAAAAACAAAACCACAGGGAACATAAGGAGCCAAAGTCAAAACAAAACCAGAAATCCAAAGGGAAAAATGACAGCAGGAGTTGACAGTAGGAACCAGCAAGGAGTGACTGAGAAAGAGGTGCTGAAGTACTGGGATGTTCAACGCTGAAACAATGAAGCTTGGCTGATTAGCTAATTGACTGCAGGTGTGAGAGGAGGAGAGCATAAAGCAGACTGAGGAAAGGGAGAGAACAAGAAAAAGTGGCAGAGGGCACAAGGGATGGTACAGAGGGGACTAGAAAATGAAAATAACAGTAAAACAAACCAGAGAATAACTAGACACAACAAATAAACTGGAATCATTAAGGAAGGACTGAACTAAAGAAAAACAGGAACAAGACTAAATTTATCAAAATAAGAAACTAACATAGAATAATAATGAAACCAGAATCAAATTAAACTACAAAACAACTAGACAACCTGGGATCTTAACAGTAATCTTTCTCATACATTTTAGAAATGCCAGAAAACATATCATACGTGTCACACGAGCAAAATTACTGCCTGAGTCACCTCACCAAAAATAATCATAGGTCTCACTCAGCATCGATGTCAGACTGTGGTGCTTTTGCAAAAAAAAAAAAAAAGTTAGAATGACTCATTAAGGCAAGTACGAAGGAGCCCTCCCTTTCTGTTTCCCATGCAAAACCAGAGATTATGGAGCCGCATCTGTGCTTATAAACAATATATGTCACATGGGCATAGCTGAGATGTCTGTAATTGATCATGCAGGCAATTAATGCCCTGCATGCAAAATCAGAAAGAGGAGAAAGTGTTTGTCTCTGAGGACGATAGCATGTGAGTGCTTAGTCTGGAGTTCGTGTGTGAGTTGTTCTGAACACAATTAGTTATGAGTCATGTGTGTGTGTGTGTGTGTGTGTGTGTGTGTGTGTGTGTGCGCGTGCGTGCGTGCGTGCATGTGTGTGTGTGTGTGCACTCCATTTCTACGTGTGATTGAGCAAGCCTTTTCTTTTTCGGCACCAGCAAAAGAGTGGCAGGAAGAACAATCACAGAGTGTGTCTGGTGTGTGCCGGGAACAGTAATGGATTGTGACACATTGTATGGGGCGCGTCAGCAAGAACCCGTTCACACAGATGTGATGTGTGACCAGTTTCGTATCCCATTATCCATTAAACTGCACAGTGCTGTGCACAATTTGAGATTAGAATGCCAACTTTTGCATTCATCGCATTTGCTCTGTGAGGGCTCCTAGTGTCCTCTCCCAGGGACTCCATCTCAAACAGAAGCATATGACATCCACCTCTCTATGAAATATTTTTACATTTATACTATCTAAACTGAGGTAGCTCTTGTACTGTTGTTCACCCTTGCCAGCACTTTGAGAAAGGAAAACTCTGTGTCTAAAATCTGATTCCAAATGCTGGTAAAGACCTGCCATCTTGACTAATGAGATGCTGGTTGTTTTTACTAACTAATTATAGGAAGTAATTGGAATTTCCTGAGGAATTGATTTTAAATTTAAGCCAAATAGATTCTTAAATAAATAAGGAAGAGACAATTAACAAACACATTACATCTGACTTTAATGGCAGAAGAAAAAACATGACCACATTAGGTTTTTCCTTGCTTTTAGTATGTTAAATAGGAAGCAGCAAGGTGGAAAATGTTAATGATGCTTTCTACAACAATATGTATTCATTATGTACTTTGGTGTTTAAAAAAAATTTGGGCAAATACTTTAGCAGTTGTATCTCACACTTCACAACAGCTAACTCAAATTTCAGTTCATACTACAAAATTATACAATAAAACAGACACATTATTGAGATTTAAAACACTACCACCAGTTTTTGAACATAATAATGACATATTACCCTGTACTACCACTGAAAGTTATAGTTTGAGGTACAGTTTGTCCTACAAGGCTTCCGTAGTTTGGGTAACTTCCTGAGAATGAGGAAGTAAGCCATAGACATAAATATCCATAAATAACCAAGTTTCTGTAGTTATAAACTTTCCCATGCCTTCCTGACTACCTGGGAACGTCTACCTGTGAGTTTTGTGTTTCTATAAGGTGTGTTGTGTTAGACGCTCATATGAGGTACTTTAAATTACGTAGGTCTGAAAATCGGAGAAACACAAGACACGAATTAGCGCTAGTTAGCGTCCCTTTAGTATTTCCAATGCAAATTAGCATCATTCTAAATCTTAGTTGTATGAGGGTTTTTTTGTGTGTGTGCACTTAGTCTAAGTCGATTATATGCCTATTTTTTGGCATATTACCTTGTGTTTATGTGATTTATTCAAATAATTTGTATTTGTTTATATGTAGCAGTTTTACAGTTTCCACGTCAGTAAAAATCAACCAGCAAGATACTTACGGGTGTTTATTGGAGCAACTGTTAGCTATTTGCAAAGCTAGCGAGTGAAGGCAGAATAATCACCTGAAGGACACACCGCCATCTTGGAAATGATTCCATGTCTTCCACAGAACTGAAATTAAAACAGTTGTTTCTTTCACATCAGTGTCTAAATAAATAAAAATAATTTTGTAATATCCCACTAAGAAGCTTTATGTTAAGAAATTGTAGTCATGTTAAATGAACAATACGAAACATCACCTTCCATGGAAAATTATCAGGGTCTCTCTCTTTTCTACCACTTTCTTATAAGCTGAGAAGGTTGTTTTGGAGAAGTTCAGGAAATATGTGGAGCATTTTCTTTCTTTTCTTTTCAAGGAGAGCTCTGCTTTGCCACAGTGGAGTTTCTGGAGCAAAGAAAAATGAAACACTTTTGGAAAAACACTTTCCAGAATGTTTGCAGTGTCAAAGTCATCATTAACCAAGTTCCTGCATTTTAAAGTCTATATTTATTTTAAATACATCAACACAGCACTATTTGCACAAATATAAGCATGCTAATTCCCATTATTTTTAATTATTTTACTTTAATGATCTTACTTTAACTTGTCATGTTAACTGGTCATGTTAAAGTAAGACTCAGAAATGATTATTTGACAAAGAGTCTGTTTTAAAGTTACAACTTTTAAAAATCAATAAAACGTGCTGCTGTTAATCTGCATCAGAAAACTGATTCATTCCTGCACTGGTGAATATTTTCAGCATGCTTTGCTCTTGAACTGTTTTCCTCCACAGCATTATGCCTCAAATATTATTATTTTCTGAGTCACTCATAATGAACACAATCATAAAGAAGCAGTCATGGCCCTCTGAGGCTAAGCTTTTGTCTCTGGTGTGGAGGTCAAGCTACAAACAGCTCACATATCACAAACTACAATCCAAAAAGAACAAAACCCACCCTGCTTCTCGACCACCTCCATTTTTATTTGTGTTTGTTATTCTCAAATTATCACATCCTGCTTCTGTCCAGATTTCATGCAAAACACAATCTGTGCCGAGCATATTGAATTTTGAATATGTATTCTAATTAGACAGATAGTACTTAAACTAAGTTTGCATGATGCTTGGTAATTAGGATGTTATTTCTGTAAATTGTATTTCTGAAGGACATCTTTATGATTGCGTTTCAGTCTTGCATCTGCTACCAAAACATTTCCTCCATTTGATGAAAGCAAAAAAGTGGACCACCACTGATCAAATGCCTTTTGCACATACGTCCAAGTGTCTTCTCCTTTTGATGTACTCCACAGCAAAGTATTGTTCCCTGAAGGAAGTGAAATCTGCCTCAGTGGGATGAAAAGCATAAAACAATTTCTTTGACATAAAGAAACATAGTCCACATTTTATGCCAGTCTGAAAATGAGAGCTCATTGGTGGAAAAAAAAAAACTTTGAACATTAGAAAAAGCTTTGAATATGATATTTTAATGCAACTATATCCTCTGGCAGGAGGATTTTAAAGAGAGAATATTCACATCTGACAAATGTCACAGTTGAGAATCTAAATTAACTGCTATAGAATATGGAAAACAACTGATGTTTCAGTATTACGTTTACAGGCTGGTTCTTTGCTACACAAAGATCTTTGCATCAATAAAACATCGGGCTACGGAAGCCCATTTGGACAGTAAGAGTTTAGCTGTGTTTGTCTTCAGAACCAAAATATAGCCACATCCTTAAAAAAATATAGAGTGAAATATTTCAAGCCTCTATTTCGTGTAATCTGAATTATTTAGATTTACAGATAATGAAAACCTAAAATTATTTATCACACAAGGTTAGAATATTGTGAAAAAGTGACATTTTGGAAACTCATGTTGTCACATCCTCTCAGCAGGGTCAGTAAGGACCATGGAGAAGACTGCTATCAGGACAGATGAGTCAAAGGAGCTTCACAAGGAGTGGACTGAGGCTGGAGGCAGGGCATCAAGAGTCACTGGAAACAATGAAAATAAAGTTTTTATTTCACTCAGAATCAAGGTCCAAAATCTCAAGGAAGAGTAGAGAGGCGTAGAATCCATTTGGGTTTTGTCCATTGTGCCGTTTCCACAGTCAGTGACGGTTTGGGGTGCCATGACACCTTCTGGTGTCGGTTCACTGGGTTTTTCATAGTCTATAGTGAAAGTAGCAGTTTGCCAGAAATTCTGGAGAACTTCATACTCAAACCTATTTAATATAGGATTTAAATTATATGTCCTGATCAAAAATAACACAGAGGTTCTTTGCTTTATTATCAGAGGTAAATTTAATGGGATGGTCCAAGGACAACAACTTCTGTCGTGTCAGAATTTAAAAGCAGAAAATTTCATTAAAATTCATCCCGGTTCTAACGTCTTCAAGACATGCTGAACTGATTGGATTTATGGATAAATGGAGCTGAGTATCATCAACATAACAGTGGAAATGTATCCCATGCTATTTGATGATTTTACCAACTGGAAGTATAATTGGCTCAAACACTGAACCCTGTGAAACTCCATGAGTAACCCTGGAGTGTGAAGAAGATTTATCATTTACACAAACAATCTGGAATCCGTAGGACAAAAATCTGATTTAAACCAGCCTATCACTGCTGCTTTGATACCTACAGCATGTTCAAGCCTTGTGTGAGAACATTGTGATTGTCTGGATCAGAACCAGCACTGAGATCTAACAAAACCAGAACAGACACAAGTCTATTATCTGGGGCCATGAGAATGTCATTAGAGACTTTCAGCAGAGCTGATCCAGTTATGATGAGCTCTGAAACCTGGCAGAAACTCTTCAAACGAGTCATTACTGTGTAAACCCTCACACACCGGATTGACTCCATCTTTCAGTTGAAGTTATTTATTTTTTGCGTTTCTTTTAAGTTGATGAGGTTATTTCCTTTTATTTGACATGAGATTATCTACATGACCCATGAGGCCTGACTTTCATTTTGTACTTCTGGTCAATATATCTCAATACGCTGCTTGGCTTTTGAACAATCTAATCACGACTTTCTAATTTCAGCTATGATTTATGCGTGCTTGCATTCTGTCCATATCGTGATCACATCTCATTATGCAAAGCAAGTGAACATGGCAGCTCTTGCTCTACAGCATGGACTTAATTTTGCTTTGCTGTTGAGGTGGACTCTCTGCAACAAATGATACTCTTGTAAGACCGGACAAAAGAGGAGGAGCAGATGATTGATTTACCTGGCTATTTTCAAGAAGTTTCTTTTATTAAAATATGACATTTTAAAGAATAATACGGTAGACGTCTGAAAACCGTGTTGTTTCTGTGCTGATAACGGCATATTTAAATAGATTCTTTCAAACAATGTGTTTTTTCAACTAGCAGCAATAGTGTAGAAGCAAAAGGTTAGTGAGAAAGTTTTAATTCAGTTCTGATTCTGTGGTTGCTTTATTCTAATCCTTGTCCATAAATGACGCTAACAAAAGACTGAGGCAGCCTTTTCAAAAAGCATTTAATAAAAATCTCAAATATTATTTCTGTTTAACTAAAGAACAGTATGTGTTTTGAATTTCCTGATTCCAAAACATCTTGTAAAAAGGACTTCTGGCCCAAGCCTTTCCTTTCAGATAAACAGCATCTTTCTGATGGTTACAGTAGTTTACATACACTGAGTAAAATGACACATAAATATTTTTTCAATACCTGAAGTTAAATCAGACCCATCTTCTTTTGACTAAAATGATTTCTCTATAGGATTGAGATCAGGGCTTTGTGATGGCCACACCAAAACACAGACACTGTTGTCCTTAAGCTACTTTGTAAGCACTTTGTCTTTAGATGTTTCTTCAATATTTTGACTTAATGTTCTTTCCTCGTGATGCCATCTAGTTTATGAATACCACCAGTTCCTTATGGAGCAAAACCAGCCCACAACATTATGATGACGCTTCGCTGTCAACTCCGATTACAAAAGTCTGGAAGCATAAACAACTGGACAGGTATTCACATTTCCATAGCTATAGTTTGTGCAAAGCACTTTGAGTGAAAGTTGGAAAAAAATACCAACTGCTGGAAGTAAATTTGACTCTGGAGAAGAAAAAGAGTAAAATGTAATCTGTTCTTTCGTTCATTACTGGGTTAAATTAAATGGATGTAGTCACAGACAAGTTTTTCTTGGAAATTCTAGTTTTATATGTTATTACAGTATATCTGTAAGGAGTACTTGTAGTAATTTTAGAATTACATCTTTAACTTTAATTTCTGTCTTTTTTTTATTTTCAATAAATAAATCAGTTCAAGGGAAGTGCAATTCCACTGACTGTTAGGATCTGCAGCTTCACTTTGTAATTTAGAAATGCCATCCTGACCTCATTCCTCCTGTCAGACGTTTTTAATTTGAGAAAATCTTATTATCTAATGACTAAAACAATAAACAGAACATTTTTATTTGGCTCTTTGATCACTTCAGCAAAGCCTGATTTTCTAAGCATCCTAATAGATGAGTGCATTAAAAACATCTACTTATTTATGACATTTCCCCTCCAGTTCTGGGGTTGCTTTGAGATTTCATCTGTTAGAACCTGGGGATTGCTTCTAGAAAATCCTTTCTTCTCTTTCTCACATTTGAGGCTGCCGTGTTAGTGTTAGAGACTAAATAACATGTAGACTGTTAATTAACATGAGCTGCAATCTGAAATGTGCATGTTTTTCACATTTGGAACATGTAATATTCATGTTTGTGATGGTGCATCATTATTCTGATGAACGTGGCTGATATCTGGTGCAGTGACATGTCAGTGTGTGACTAAGCTCTGATCGCTGTAGCCCATTTCTAAGCTTGCAATAAAGACTGTAGAATGCAAAAATAAGGTAATTATATATTTTTTAAGTATTGAAAATGTGTTTGATTTCACAAACAGAAGCTTTTCAATTTCTTTCCAGTTATTTCCCCAAGAAAAAAAAATAGAAGTACTTTTTTAAAAAATCAATTAATTTGCAATTCATCCAATCATGTCATTCATGTTTAGTTTAGTGTGCAACAACTAGAGAAACAATAACATATACTTTGTACAATAAACCCATATTAAGCTTTTGATGGTTTTGGGTGAGGAGGCGGGTTAATCTATGCATGTTGTTTTGATGTCCTTGTACAAACAGATAACATTAATAAAATGTCAACATGTCTTTGAAGCTCACTGTGCTGTAAGCAAGGCACCAATGCGCTCTCGGTCTATTTTTCCCCTCATCTCCTCCCTTCTGTGTTCTCCACCCAGCTGCCACTCCAGCGTGTCTCCAGAACTTAGAATCTGTCTAACACAGACAATCTGGACTGAAGCTGAAGAACAGCCAGTCAGATCTGCCAAAAATAAAGAATTTTTACAATCTAACTTTATTTTGGTCTGTTTTTTTCCCCTTTGTCCTTTAGCTGCAGTGAGAAATACACGAATCAGCCGTGCACACACATCAAGACCATTGACAGGTGAAGCTGATCCTCTCATTACAATGCACTGTCCAGCTGGCAGTCATGTGGATGTTTGCCTAACACACTCTACCTTGTTAAAGATCAAGGAGATCTCCAAATAGCATCAGCCAGCCTCCTGCAGCAGCATCAGGTTTGCAGCCCACACCACAAAAGCTGGCCAAAGTCAGCTGAAGCTGCACAACAACAAAGCCCAAGGCGTTGACTCAAAAGTCCCAAGATCCCAAACTGATTATGCATCTGCAGGATGCAGCAGAGCAAACCAGACTGACGGAGGCCCCACCTGGCAACCCTGAGGACCCAAAGGCTCGTTGCCAGACACCACAGGACACCCAGAGGTGATCAGTGTACCTGCCTTTTCAGCTGATAATTCTTCCACCGCCTTTGCCAGCTGGTTGTTTGCTTTCTCAGTCTGTTGTTTTTGTGTTTTGTTTTTTCTTTCGTTTTCTGCTCAGGTAGAGTAAATACGTCCATCAGAGCTTATTCAAATTAATTATGCCATTGCTGCACATAACCTTGAAGAAAACTGAGTAAACCTGTGTAATGTTTGTCACATTAGCTCTATCCATGCCTCTGTTTCCTGTAGATAATACTTTGTCCCTGCATCTGGAGTCATGAGGATATCTGACAGACATTAATGCAGCAACCTCGGAGCCAGACCGCGATGTAAAGCACACCTCAGTCATCAAAGCTGTTGTGATTTTTTTCCTGTAAATGTCATACATCAATCTCTAGCTGGTGTTATCTTTGTTATTGTTTCTGACTCTGTAAAGAACCACGAAATGAACATAAAATCTTGTTTTATCAGTCAGAATCCTTTGTCTGATAAGCTCCATTTGTATCCTACCCACTTCAAAACTTGCATCACAATTCATTTCTTTGGGGCTTGCTGCAGCTCACATGTTCTTTGTGTTTTATCACTGAAAGCTAGAATCTTGCATATTAAATTTAAAAGCCCATACATTAAAATTGTCAAGAGAATAAATTGAAACATAAATATTTTTCTCAGTAATTATATTTCTATGGAAGCCACAGAAATGGAATAAATTAAAGCAGATGCCAGATAAGATGCCAGTAAAGCACACAATGAAATAAATCAACATAACTATAACTGAAGTTAAATGTAATAAATTGGAATGGCATAGAATTAATTATTATTTAGACTTATTAAACGGTTACTAGAAAAAAGCTTTGCAATGGGTCAAGAAGTTTCCTCTATGCAGAAAATAGACTCATGGATTCAGAGGTGATTTAAATTAATTTATTCTCCTCTAAGCACTCAACTTCATTTCTTTTTGTAGATTTTTAATTTGATTTAAAAGGGTGTGGTTGTTCAAAGTTGACATTTCTTGAGCTTTTTAAGATAACATGTTTTTCCAACATGAAGTGTTGTTTTGACTCATGAATGAATGTTTAAGAAATCTTTAAATGTCCCATGGCTGCCATTCGGCGGTGCCCTAACGCTCGCTCATTCAAGCTCCGCCTATTTCCCAAAAGCTCCGCCTTGGAGTTTCAGTCCCCAGATTAGCAACAGCAGCAATTAGCAAACACTGTGTGGAACTGCACATCTGCTGAGCTTATCATACAGACTACAAAGCTCCTATGATTGGCTGCATCATGGAGGAGCATTGCCTGGAGGCTCTTAAAGAGACAGAGGCCAATTTCAAGGCGTCAGATTTGGCTATGATGCAAAGTCAAATTTCTTTTAAGTTGTATCACCAAGTATGTCTTGGAACACGGCTGTACTTGTTCTTACTTCCTTTGTATGTAGTCGGCAGGAATATGGTGGAAATTTGTCCCACCTCCAAACTTCTCTGTCTATGCTAATCCAAAATCTTTCTGGATTTTCCACAAGCAGTTCTTGGCTGTTGGACAATTCTTCTTCACCTCATTTGTCAGAAATCCTGTTGCACACGGAACCATGCAGAAGTCTAGAAATACGTCTGTAAACAGTTCCTTTTGTGTTTCAGAGGTATTTAGAGTGCTCTTTGCTTTCACCCATCATGACATGCATACTTCTCAGTAATACAAAACCTTTTTACAGGCTACCATTTATTGTAGGTCTAACTTTCTATGCCTTTTCTCTTCCCCTTTTCTTGAGGTGTTCATTTTTTATTCTCCAAGTCATTCCTCCCTATTAGCCATAACCAAATATAATTAAGTAATTTATTTGGATTTCTTTGTATGTGGAAATTACTTTTGTTGTTGCAAACACCTGGTTTGAATTTCATGCCGTAGGCCCATTACAAATATATTTACTGAAACAAAAATGTGTTTTAATATATATTTTTCCTGCTGTGTATCATTGAATGGGTTCTGATTAAATTATGTTTGTAACTCTTCTTTGCATCAATGATTGTGCCAAAAGAAAAAGATCCATTATCACCATCCTTTTAAATTCCTTCTGTGTTGATTGTTTTCATCCCATCACCCACTGAGAGCTGCTGCTTAAAAATCACCACAGTAACACATTTCATGCAAATTTATCTAAGCAGAAACTTGTGTTATTACTTTAAATATTAAAGGAAAATCAACCATAGCAAAGTTTTGTACATGAAAATAAAATAGTTTAGCTAGCAAACAGAAAGTATTTGTTACAATAATTAAATGTTTTACTTACAAAACCAAATAAAAAAAAAAAACCATAAAGGTGAGGAGACTAATGTTTAGCTACATTAGTCATTTCAGTTAAACTAGAGGGTAGAGCCGCCTGCTATTCTACCACCAGGCCCTTTTCCATCATTTATCCCAGAGTCCCCAGAACAGATGCACTATTCCCACTCCTGCGTCTTCCTTCCTCAGCTCCATTTTGATTGTTTCCCACACCCGAGAAACTAAGACTTCAATAAGGACCTGCACACGCAAAGGATTCCCTGGGATTTTAACTCCAATCTTCCTCTAATCACAGCTTCACCCTCATGTGAAAACCTCTTCTCCAAGCTCCCAACAGTCGCTATTATATCACACTATCACTTTATTGCTTCTCTGCACTGATCTTAAGTCTTTCTCCAGGCTAGATGTACTTTTATCCTGCACCAGTTGCCGATGCTTCATTCTCTGTCTACCTTCAGATTACCCGATACCTTCTATTTCTACCATCTCCTGCCCTCAAGTAAACTCCTGACACCAATATCAGCTTCATAATCCACTTTAGAGAGAAGTGCTATGAGATCTGAGCCATTACACCCCTCAAGCTTCATATCTAATCCTCTCTGTTTACATCAACTGGGCCACAATGCACAGGTTTTGTTTTCTGAACTCGTACTGGGTCTGCTTTACACAGAAGTCTCGCATTAACATGTTTATTTTATTTTATTTTTTTATCAGTTGACTTTACATTAGCACAATGTTCGTAGTTGCTTTTCAAATAAATATCTGTAATCTGCTCTTTTACATCAGAATGATATGCTGTCAAAAGAAGAATATGTATTTATTCTTGTCAGAGTAATGCATATGCACAAAGTCAGCAAAGCACCACAGGATTGGATTGTTTTTATGAAAGACTCATGGGGCCATCTAGTGTCGACTGGCTGAAGGAAATGGAGGATTAACACTCAATTTTCAGTTTTAGCAAATTTAGAAACCAAAATAATGTTGATTTTTTTATGCCTGTTAAACAGAGGAATTTTTATTCGTTCTCATATTCACAGATTATTTAAGATAAAAATCTTAATTATTTAATAACCATACTTTATTTCACTTTAAGGGTCTCAGGTTACCCAAATGGACCTGTATGAGATTCCCACAGTATAATAACTTGGGCTGAAAATGCCACAGTTTTGCTGTTGTGAAGCTGTACATGTTTTTTATAACTGTATATACATTGAAACACACAACAGGTCAATGTCTGGTTGAGTCTGTAGATTTCCTGAGGTCAGTTTTCTTTTCCTTCTGTTTTCATTTGGTATCAAATTTTAAGTATTTGCATCAGTACATTTATTTTATTATTTGGATGTAACTAAATATGGTTCTGACCTGAAGTTCAATCAGAAGGTCATCCAACCATTAGGTTCCTATTATCTGTCTCTTTTCACTACTGCTGCCCCTTCTTTCATTAGTGCCCATTAGAAAACCACTATAAGTCCCTCAGTTATCCAACAGATTTACTAGTCAGAAAGGACTGCAATCAACAAATTCACACCATCCCCAAACTCTCCGAGTGCCTGTTAAGAGACTGTCACAGTGATGCAGGGATTTCAAATGGCAACAAAGTGGTGCTTGACACAGCTTGGGTTTGAATGAAAAAGCTGCAGAGGATTTCTGCCTGGAAAACATCAAACTCCATGAGAGAGAAAGAGAGAGCCCTTGGGAGAACGATTCAACTATTTCCTCTGTCAAGATTCAGGGAATCAGTCCAAACACTTTGACTGGATGGTGATCGCAGACACAGCCAGAGACCCAAACAACCAACAGCATTTATCTGTAACAAAGATTCAAGGGCAGAGAAGCTAGAAAGGTAGCTTATTGTTAAAATAATTAATATTTCCCATTCATTGAGACAACAAATTGTGCTTTAAAGGAGCAGCAGATTATGTGTTAATCTTTAAATGTTGATTTTACTGCTGTAAAGACTCATTTTAATGGTATAAAGACATTCATTAATGTCCTTTTCTTCTGCCATGAGTACACAGAGGTCATACTATTTGTTTCCATCTTCCAACATCTCACGAGAAACTATATTTTTAAAATTTTGTTGTGTTACTTTATTAACTATGGTAACGGAATCTGTCAAAAGACTAGAATCCCAATTTACTCAAATAAGTATGAGTTACTTATATGAATACTAAGTAGTATAAAACAAAACTTTCATCCAAACATACTGAACAGCAGAAAAGTAAAGTCGTCTGGCCTGCATGAACACCATTCCATAATGCAACAGGACTTTGCAAATTTAGAAAAATACCATAATAAATACAAGATTGATGAAAACACTTTCTCATAAGAAAAACATGTAGACATTTTTATTCTAGACCAGTGTTTCTCAACCCTGGATGGTGAGAAACACTGCCCCCCTGTCCTGCATGTTTCAGATATTTCCTTCTGCCACACATCTGATTAACAGGCTTCTGCAGTACTTGATGGTCATGCAATCATTTGAATCAGCTGTTCTGGAACAGAGGTACATCTAAAACATGCAGAGCAGGGGGGCGGTGAGGACCAGGGTTGAGAAACACTGATCTAGACCCTCTGATCATCTAATAGAAAATATTAAAACATGTTGCTTCAGTGAAGCTAATTACATTGGACTTTTTTCATAGTTTTATTGCAGAGTAGCAGTACCTTCTACCTGAGGTGTAAAAGCAGTAAAGACAGGATGCTTTTGATCAACAAGAATACTTTTTGTATTTGTTAAGAGATCTGTATTTATAGATCTAACTATCATAGAGACACGGTGTGGCAGGGCTTGGACAGAAGTAAACATCATATATATATAATTGGTGGACTTGTTTTGTTTTAATTTTGGTAGTTTAAGGACTGTCAACAAAGTTTGATCTCTACGTCTAAATAAGCAAGTGTGTATCATCATGCTTTCTGGTTACAATAAAGATTCCTATAACCTAAAAGCATTTATATGGATTAAGAACTTGATGGTGAATTGTGTCTTAAATTGTGTATCAAATTCTTTTTTTTTTTTTTACTTGCAGGATTGTTTTTGTTTCACTCAAATAAATCTTATGCTGACATATCTTATAATGAGGTTCTTATCTGATATTTTTTTTCTGTAACACCCAAGTACTTGCCGTAGATAAAGCGAGTAATATATGCATGGAAATGCTTGAGTTATGACTTTATTCACAGCTGCAGAATTTCTGCACAGCATAAATTTTCCACTTCAGCATTTTATCCCAATATGCAGAGAATATCTTTACAGGTAGCTGGGCTCAGGTGCTTGAATATGGAACTATGACAAGGTGTTTTTTGTAAATCATTTCAAAATATATTTTTGAAACTTTTACACAAAGACATAACTGACAAACATTATCAAAACTGAGATGATAAAGATTTAAATTGCTCAGAAGTGAATTTTTGCTGATGAATGCATGATGAGAGAAATCATGATGTTTAAAAAAATCTTACCAAGAAGCTGATGGGAGAAATTTGTCAGCACCAGTTTTTTTTTTTTTTTTTTTTTTTTACATGAGATCCTTACTGTAAAATTCATGGTGTGAAACTTCGAGTTGGCATTGAATAGCACTGAAATGTCAAAGGTCAAATAGAAAAAAAGCCAAACACATTATGTCAATGTATTGGGAGCAGTTAAATTCACGTGAAAGTGTCAAATAGGTTTTTTTCTCTTTTGATTACATGAAATATAATCTGGGACATTTTTAATTTTATTATACATTTCATCTTTCCAAATTTATTTATTGGAAAAAATAGATTTAGGCTGTTTAGGCCATTTCTCCTGATGGGTTAGGGTTAGCCTTATACCTTACTTTCTAAGAGAAGGGGCATTGAATTTGTTTGTGTGGAGTAGGAGGAACACAAAGAGACTTTTTTCTGGCCCTAGATTAAATGTTTTACTTCACTCAATGCTTTTTTGTTCTAAATAATTTAGTCATAGGGATGCAGCATTGTTTTTTGCCATCTCCTGGATCAAATAGCATAGAAAGGTTCCTGCAGTCAGATGTTGTTCTGACAGTTTCAATTAAAATCTTTTTCTCCAGGTCTTTGATCCCTTTTACCTGCCGTGTCTATAGCTGGTGCAAAACTACATATAAAATGCTTTCATCTGCTGGCCCTAATGGGTGGGACCCTCCAGTATGTATTTAATGTCATCTACACTGTGAATCCATTGCTGGAATGAAGGAAAATAGTTGCAAAAATATGGAGAAGACTGCATAGCTTGGTGAATTCCTCTAAGGCATTTCCAAGAGCATTTTCCAAGGGCACACATAAGGACTAAGGGATGGTAGCTGTTCTTAAAATGTTCAAATTTTCTCAGTAAACACAATTTTAACTGCAGAGTAACTACTGTGGACAATGTTGTCCAATTTTTTATTCTTTTATTTTTTATTTTTTTTACAATATTTTGGAAAATGTATTTCTTAAGACATTCCTTTTCATCTGCTCAATACTATAATAAATATGCTATATTTCAATAAAGCAAAGTGGTCTACTTTTTATGAAAAGGGATCTTAAAATTATTTTGATTTAAAATGAAAACATGTGCATCATAAAATACACTATCAACTACTGACCATCAGCTGCAAATGCAAGAACATTTTTTTGTTAAATGCAATATGGCCGACAGGCAAAAAAGCATGCCAACCGACCCGATCCCTCCTACTGTAGATGACTCTTGCACGTAAAAAAATATTGTGACATCAGCTAACCCCTACAGAACAATACTACTGATGTATTTTTCAAATAACAACTTTGTATTTGGAGAAAATTACAAGTAATCAACTTAAAAAAAAACAACAAACAAACAAAAAAACTTTTTCACAATTTTTTTGCTACCTTTTTTTTTAATACCGTAAGAAAATCAAACAAATTTGGAAAAAAAATCCATCCTGACACAAAGGTTCATAATTCATGCATGAAAGGGTTAAAATACACAATGTTAAATAACACACTTAAAAGAGCTGTGATTTGGGGGTTTCAACTACTTGCTTTTATGCCTCAGAGCTTTTTCGCTCCTGATGTTCTGATATTATCCAAAGATGTGAGCTGACGTATAACATCATTCTCTCATAGGTAGCTGATGTCAAAAGGAGGCAGCAGTGTTTGCTCATAACTTATTCTGGCTGGTTTCAGGGAGTAAGTGACACCGTGATATTAGAGCTGTAAATTTTAAGGAAACAACCTCCAGCCAGCCAGTCAGGAGTAAAGGAGATAAGAACATACATTTACCCTTACTTTGAAAAAAAAAAAAAAAGAGATTTTGTGTAAACTGTAATGTTGCCTGTTCAGGTCATTGTATATTAAGAAACTGCAACCCAATTTGAAAAAAAAAAAAAAAGACTTGCTCCTCTCCTCTGATTGGATCCCCGTCAGAGAGAATTTAGAAGAGGGTATGCTCAAGCCAAGAGGAATAAAAGGCAGTATATTCCTTTTACCACAGCACTGCAGAACTTTTTATTGTTGATGTATCTTAAATGGTGATATACTCATCGTAAACAATGACTACAATACAACATCGAAATGTATCTAATATGCTAAACCAGAAGTAAACTAAGCTGCTGCTTAGAGTCCCAAGGCCAGCTGGGGGCCCTAGAGTCTCTGAACAGGTTATGTTGTTGTTTGATAAGAAGAGGAAGATTAAAGTTTCAGCCTACATGCAAAATGATACAGCTAGATTTTTAGTCAAGTTTTTCCAAGATAAAAGGAGAACATTTTAAATTCACTTAATTACTTTTGAAATAGTATATCTAAACTAATAAAAAATACCTTAATTAGAGATGTTATCAAAATAAGACAGGTGTTAATTTGAGATTTAAAATTCCAAAGAACTGTATTACATATAATCCAAAATCCTAATACATTGTTGGGTTTTATGATTCAAGTCCAAAAATATGATTATAAGGGTAAACTGGTTTCTAAAATTTCCCTGAGGCGTCAGTGTGTGTCTGTACTGTGTGTTTGATGTCTTGTGATGGACTGGAGACCTCCAGGGCAAACCTCACCTCTCACCCAGTGACACCTGGAGATAGGGACCAGATGTGTGGTGCCAGTCAATAGAACATGTTCTCACTCACAAGCAGGTTCTTACATTAATTCTGCTAAAGGTCTCAGTAAACCTGCTAATTTAATTCTTGTTTTAATGTTTTTTTTTCAAATGTGCAAAAGTCTATGATTAGGACTTTACAAAAATAGGTAAAATACATATAACAGATAACAGCCCTCCATCAATAGCCTAGTACAGCAGAGCATTCTCATGACAGAAGTAAACTAATTCTCTTTTTCCTAATTAGCTGGACTGATTGGGTTGTGGCTTGAAAGATATGAATCATGTGTTTCATAGTTTTATTCTCAGAGCTTTAAATTCGTTTTCTCTTGTGGTTGTCCCCCACAGGACCTCCAAAGCTCGTCCATCTGCCAGCTGCTCCATATGTGCTGTATATTGGGTGTTATCAGTTCAAACAGAGAACTCATAAAACAGTTCAGTTTAGTTTTTGTGTGGTACTGTAAAGACATAATGGCACTGATGATTTTTTTCCTCATCCTTCTCATGACAGTTTATATGCAGCTGAGAAGAATATCTTAATAAAACCTGGATGAAAATGGATGAGAAGTTCCTTAAATGTTTTGATCTAATATATATTATTCTCAGAAGAATATACTGTAGATCCTTCAATAAAATAGCACTGGCCTATTTAATTCTGCTCCACGAAAGTTTCAGAAAACTACCAAGTCGGCCACAGTGAGTAAAAATCAGACAAGGGATCCTCTGAAAAAACAAAACAAAAAAAAAACAAGCAAATGGTCAGAGGATACACAATGGGGATGGGAAAATGTGTTTAATAGTCAACAAGGCAGTGTCCGGTGGGTGGCTACAGTAAGAGGGACCTGGCATTGTGATCTTAAATATAAGTTCACAGAAGTAGAAAAAAATGTACTATATTGCTAAATTTGACAGGGTGGACAGCTAAAGTAAGACTAAGATAGCCCTCTGCCACTGAACACCTCAAGTAGTTGCAAAAAAACAAGTAGTTGGAAAAAGGCGTAGCTAAGGCAACCAGGTTGAAGTACCCCAGATGTGATCACCCTTATTAGTACTGTGTTGTAACCAGCAACCCCTTTAACTCATCTGAGTGTCCACCATCAAGCTAAAATACAACATCCTTCTGTCAGATCGTATGAGACATACGACCTGGATGTCTCATCCAGGTCGTAACCAGACGGTGGAGCGTGATTATCATGTGTTCCCCGGAACGTCAGTCTGCTCTCGAGGACAGGCAATTTCTGTCAGCATCACCAATTCCAGTGGCCCAAGCAACTCCTCTTCATCTCACACTTTTAAGCACACAAGTGCACCTGTGCAGTCAAGTGTGCTGTCATGCATTTCTTTGGACGATCAGGCGACAGGAAGGAAGAAATGAGGTACTTTTGTTTACAATCCAGGAACAAGCGTGTATTTGTCTTTTTCACGCTCTGTTTCATTAGGTGTGTGTCAAAATGGGCAAAGTACCTATTTATTCCTTCTGCAGAAGTGTGTGTCATATCCAATTGAGAGTGACAGATCAGCTGCTTCACTATTTGACAAGGAAGCCAAGGCCAGCCTATCTACATTATTCATGAGCATCAAGAGTGTGTTGATGCCACACTTGCTGAGGTACAGCACAGATAGTAGAGCAGCATCATAATGGCCATGCAGATGAAGCGCACTGATGCATCATCAAAAGCAGTCTTATAGCAGCACCTAGTGCTCACAGTATCAAAACTAAGGGATCTGAAGGCCTGCAAACAGCCTAAACCTATCTAACAATGGTTAGTTTTAGTTGCACATGAATGTTGCTGCTGCTCTGATTTCTACATAAACCTTCTTTCTGTAATGCATGATGTTTAACAATTAGCAAAGCCTGACCAACTCATTTAAATCTACATGAATCAATTGTTGAGCAGATCCAAGTTTATTGATGAACTTATATGTAAACTTTACCGTTTAATTTTTTTTTTACTTCCTTGTATTGCTGTAAAAAAGTACCAGCTACTTTGCAGGTTTGTTCAGTTTCTTCTGTTGTTGGAGTTTGGTCAGACTTTAATGTTTTAAATCATCAAACAAATTTTAATATCCGTCAAAGATAACCTAAATAAATATAAAAATCAGTTTTCTAAATAAAATTCTACGCAACAAGCGGAAAAAATATCCAAACCAACTAAGTCATTTGGGAAAAGTAACTGAATCATTTGCTCACAAAGCAAGTGATTTACTAAACTCAGTTAATTTGTTATTCATTAGCAACAATTTTTGGAGTATTGTCAACAGGAAGATGAGAGACACCAGAACCAACAATGCAGACAACAGAACCAACAATGCAGACACCAGAACCAACAATGCAGATGACCTGTAGGTTCTATCAAAGCAATCTGGGCTTCCATTACACCAGAACCATGTCGCACTCATGCTGCACCACACTGATGCTGTAATTCATGCACGTCATGCAAAAGGAGGCCCACCAAGTACTGTGAGCATAGAAATAAACGGATAATTCAGAAACTTTTCTATTTAAAACATGAGAGACTGAATTTTGGATTTTCATTTGATCAAAATTTCATTGAAATAAATGCTTTCAATTCACTTTCCAATTATCTCACCCTTTGTAAAATTATTTTCTATTATACTTGAGTTTCACTTTCTGACATTACAAAAAATACTGAACATTTTCACAATATTTAAATTTTTGAGACGTACCTGAAGTACAATCTATAAGATTAAAACTGTACATGTCAATGGACATTGATCACTGTACATTGAGAAATAGTATCTAATTTTTTTCTCATCAGATGTGAAAAGAAGGTTGAAAGAAATAAAGTGAATTGAAATCATCTTTCGTTTCATTTTATTTGTACACTGAATGTGCGTCTTTTAAATTACTCTCAAATTCAATTCATTGAGGTGGGTGTTACCTTTTCAACATGTCAATGTTTGCCAAATTTTTTACTGAGTCTACACAATAATATAAGTGGTAAAATAACAAAATGAAAACAAGAAGCGCCATGATAAACAAGGAGCACCAAATGGTTGAACAAAACTGTTTCAAGGTTTTAAAGTTAGAGTATTTGCCAAAATCTACGTTGTTGATTGTATTTCCGGAAGTCTTTGAACGCAGCTCTTTAACTTGTTGCTCGGCACTAACTCCTCTTCCTCCTCCTCCTCCTCCTCTTGCTGTGTGAATTTCAGCTGCAGCTCTGCGGCTCAACCTCTCACTGCCTGATTAAACTGGGAGAAGATATGGCGAACCGGGTCATCGTGTATGGAGGGAGAGGAGCTCTGGGCTCAAAGTGTGTTCAGCATTTTAAATCTAAGGGATGGGTAAGTGTTGGTAGCTAACGCTAGCTGCATGCTAACGTTCGGCTCTACTGAGTCCAAAGCTAAGCGGTGAATGTCTGTTTTTATTTCGTCTGTGTTTGTGGAGCAGTGGGTCGCCAGCGTCGACATTGCTGCTAATGAGGAGGCGAATGAAAACATAATCGTGAAGTTGACTGAATCTTTCACCGAGCAGGCAGGACAGGTGAGCTCCAGCCAGGTGTCATTCGCTGCTGTCTCCCTAAATGCGTCTTAACAAGAATCTGAAAACGTTCCGAACCGAAGCTAAAGTGTTACATTAATGTGATGATGCACATGAGACCACATGAATTTGTGCATGTTGTAATCAATTAGTTATGCATCGCTTTGAAGATATGCTGAAGTGTTGCGTTCAAGTCGCATTACAAAATGAAGACTTTTTCTACTTCGGTGATTTTGCTGTTTGTAAAGTAGTACGATTAGTAAATCTTACTAGCATGTTTTTCCAAATGTATTTATTTTTTTAACAGTTTATCGAATGAATCGGACTAGTTGAATTCAAATCAATTTATGTAGCTCCATGTCAACACATGTATCTTCTCATGGAATTTTCCAAGACAATTTTGATTTATTTTTTATGCACAAATACATATTCATGTATTTGTGCATAAATACATGAATACTGACTCATTTACCATCTGAGTCAGTTGTGCTAATTCATCAGGAGGAATGGGCCAAAAGTCCAGCAAACTCTTGTGAAGAGCTTGTAAAAAATGTTCAGCCGTTTTGATTGCAACTATTAATGCCATTCATCGTTTGCAAATTTTTGAGTAGACTTCCAATTGTCACAACGTTTGTGCAAATCTGAGAAATCTGCTTAATGTTTTTTGTATTTCTTTATTTTTCGACCAATCACTGGAGATCAGCTGAATGTTGACGAATCCCATTAGTCCCCATTTTAATTTCTCGAAAGTCAAACCTACATTGACGCTAATCGATAACATTTGCTTATTTATTTATTTATTTGAGATGTGCTGCAATATTTATTTGCTTATAAATTGTCTATACAGTTATGGGCGTGACTGTCTTGGTGTAAGCTTGGGACATGTCCACTGCATTTCCTTCACCTGCACCCCCACTTTCTCAGCCGTTACAACTGTTTAGTAGTATCTAACCAGAACCAAAACGGAAAAACTTTGCAAAATGTCCTTCTAAACAAACCGTGTAAGTTGAGTAATGCTGCTGCATTCAGATAGCATTAGTTAAATGTTCATTAGTTTGTCCATGTAAGTATGTCATATTAAGCTTGTCAACAAGAATACTAATGTTGTTGTTACCTGTTTTATTTCATTTGCTAGTTGGTTAATAATTGGGAATAATTGGGATAAACCCAATTATCTCTAATTTCCTTGCAGAAATTGCTCAGTGTTGCTTTCCACATATTTTAAAGAAATCTTTGTCACAGTAGAGAGAATAAAGAGTCAGGGAGGAGAAAGTAGACCAGAGACCAGCAGCAGGACGATGATGCAGGGTCTTCTCAGGTAATTTTAACTTTATGAGGAAGAAAAGAAGGAAAGAGAAGGCTACAAGCAGGATTTTAATCTTTTGTAAGACCATCTTATGGCAAATTAAGCTTAAAAAAAATGTGTACCTTTGACCACAACTTTTTGAAAAAGTCATCTTGTGCCGCAAAAAGCTCAAAAAAACATGCCAACATCGTGACTGCATGTCGCAGCAAGCATAGCCACACAAATACAAATACAGTGTACACCCCCGTTCACCGTACATTATTCACAGACTCACTTATTTGCAGAATTTTTCTGAGGAATATAACTCCAAATTATTTGCATAAAAATTCCTCACTGAGATTTTTTCATAGAGCGTATTTAAAATATTTTAAAAACATTGCAGCTTCTGCAGCTGAAATATATTGGCACAGTGCTACTTCACACCTCATTGACTGGTGTTTGCAAAGCTCCCAATCCAGGAACACCATTTATTTCTCTTGGAGCTGATTGGTTGTAACTCCAGTCAGTGGCAAGAATAAGGAAGAGCATAGATAATGGCTTCTGTGGTCGTGCCAAGACATTTTTTTTACTGTGCTGTTAAGGCATATGAAGATATATTTATTGTTATCACTAATGATAATATAAGCAGTTATAAGCATTTTGAGGGGGATTTCAAGTATCTGTGTATTTCAGCAATATGTGGGCAGTTGTGGTCCCCAATTCCTGGATTCCACTGTACAGGTCTTAATAAAAGAAACATACTGTACCCATTTTTACATAAGGTTCTCAGGACACCAGTCACATAAAGAAATATGATGTATTTATTTTTCTTAAATGCACACTGTTACATTTCATCATGTTTCTAAAGTTGCTGATACTTTCAGAAACAGGCAGAGGGGAAGATGGTAAAAGAACTATTCCAACAGCAGAGTCAATCTTTTGGGTTTTCAGATGTCATTAATTGGACTTGATGGGTTTTCACAAAAAAAAAAAAACCTCATCATAATAGGATTTTTTTTTTCATGACAAACAATACAGTAAATATCCACCTTTCGTTCCCTGCATTTGTTTTAATTTATTAATAACCTGGCGGCACCATTCTGAAATCCTGACACACTTCAGTGAAGCTTCATCATGCTGGCTAATGTGAATTCTGTTTCTGATCTTTGCTTTCGTTAGTTGTTGTGCTGAAGCGATAAGCTTCAATCTGCAGAGCGAACAGAATCATTGCTGACATTTAAATGCCATTCAGCTGGTGTGCGAGCCCGGCGGATTCATGAAAAGCGTTTTTATATGCAGGTGACGGCAGATGTGGCCCAGCTGCTGGGGGAAAGCAAAGTGGATGCCATCCTGTGTGTGGCAGGCGGATGGGCTGGAGGGAACTGCAGTTCCAAAGGTCAGAGTTCAAACCTTTTATTTGTTTTAACATTAATCATCAGCCAACCTTTCTTCAATTTTAATGGCTGCACTTAAAGTCTTGTGAAACACTTTGAATTTTAGTTTAACTGGAAAAAAGATGTAAATTACAAATAAGAGGATGCTCTGTTCTTTGAAGCTTTATTCAGCTGCTTAATTACCTGCATTTATTACAGCACTAGAATTCAAGATTAAAGTCCCTGGAAAGTGAGATAAGGCGACCAACATTATCAAATGAATGACGATTAAACATTGGGACATATTGCATGTTGTCCATTCGGTAAACTTCAGATTCATATTGTGTCTATGCAACCAAATGTCTTCCTGTTAAAGTTTGAATTTTATGCTTTGAACATTTTCAGAACATCAGTAAAAAAAAAAAAATCTATTAAGTTTGTGTAGTCTAATATTTTCTGTTAATGTCCTTCAGATTTTTTCAAGAACTCTGATTTGATGTGGAAACAAAGCGTGTGGACGTCCACTATCTCCAGCCACCTCGCCGCTCGCCATCTGAAATCTGGGGGTTTGCTCACCTTGGCAGGAGCAAAAGCAGCTCAGTCAGGCACTGGAGGTGGGAGACACTTTTATTGCTTTCATCATAAGGAGGCGGTGACCTGGTTTGTTTGTGCAACACATCAAAGAGCCAAGCTTTGTCCAGGAAACTGATGCACTAAGCAGAGAAGAAGGAAAGGTTAACCCTGGAATCATCAGTTAAAGGCAAATGTAGTGAAATACAGATTTATGCAGATATTTATATTGACATTTTTTTTAACATAACTTAAGTATTTTTCTAAATTAAATGGGTAGGAGGTTGTTGAGCTGCAAACAATATTCATTAACTAAAGTGTTTTACTTTAAACTCAAAGCAGAAAGACATTATTTGTTCTTAATTAGTTTTTTATTTTATTTAATTAGTTTATAATATTGGTACAGTATCCACCAATATTATTACATGTTGCATATTTTCTCAATATGACATATATTTTTAGTTAAAACTGAACGTTGCATTTCACTTTACTTTAGTGGTTCGGTTGCCTCGTGTATCAGTGATTGTTTTTATCCTCATGGTGTGACATCAGTCCGGTTGATCTGCCTGTGAGCCGGCCGGAGAGCCTTCGGTCTGGGGGGGTTATGTCTTCTTCAAATCCAACATTAGCTGCTCAAAGCTCCAGCTCAGCACTCCCCACTGAGCTGAGCGTTCATTGGCTGCTGGTTTAAGGAGGACAATGAGTCAGCAGTTTTGGCTCACATGGATGGAGTGTGTTAGCCACACTGAAACCGACAAAGGCACTGAATTATTTGCATCTGCTTATGCTGATCCCAAAAAGAGATGCATTAAGGAGGACTAAATATTCTGAGTTTAACTTTATGGGTTAGTTTCCCCTAAGAATAAACTGTAAAAAGCAAAAGAAGGAGTTTTAGAAAATACACTTTTCAAACCTTGAGAGTCACTGTCTGAATTTTTTTGATTCGTTTTTGCTCCAATGCTTGAATTGAATGCAAAACTTGACTGCAATCTAAGGAAATAAAATTATAGTTTGTGGTTATTGAGGACTGGAGTTTCTGAACATCAGCTGCTGCTGGACATAAACAAGGTTACAGTGAGGCTGCTTCAGAGGCTAAATGAATTAAACTGTAAGGAAGTGGATGGGCCCCTGTTGGTATTGAACACTATCAAACACAGGTCACATGTCTGGACCCAGAGGCTTAACCTCTGCTTCCTGTGCAGATGAAAGCAGGAAAATTGCTCATACTGCTAACCTCTGCCTTTTTCGATTGGTTTAGGGTTTTCTCTTTTGGGGAAAACAAAAGCTCTAAAGAAAAGTTATGCAGCCGCCCCTGGTTCCTATTGGTCAGTGGTTTGTGATCCTGTCAGGATGGTGGAGGGGGGTAGCAGATGCTTGACATTCCTGTTTAGAGGTTGTGAGAAGAGGCACTGACAAGCTCCAGATGTGGAGGATTTAAAAAAAAGAACAAAAAGACAAACCTTAACAGATTTAATTTTGTTTGGTTTAAAATATGTTTTTTTATTAGCCTAACAGATGAGCATTATGTAGTCTTTGTACTACCTACAGCCACATTATGCAGCCAACAGAGGAACTCGGTGGATTTTTATGCCACTAGTTGGACAGCCGTTCTTTTGTACATAACTATTTCTCCATTAAAATACTGTCTAATTTAAAACAAGCACAATTGGACCTCTTCATAAAGCTTGTCAGCAGAGAGAATTGTGAGGTTCTTCTTACAGTATTGTCATTTGTGTCTGGTGTGAGCATCTGCTTCAGTGAGACTCTGTCCAACTAGCTACATATTGGATCATGTAGCTAGTTCCATGTGAAAATGTAAGTTCATAACAGTTTGTAAATGCTTGATCTGTAATCTTCAGGTATGGTGGGCTACGGCATGGCCAAAGCTGCCATCCACCAACTGTGTCAGAGTCTGGCAGCAAAGAACAGCGGCATGCCGGCAGGAGCGGCAGCTGTTGCTATCCTACCGTAAGTACTGGAACAAAACTGATCAGAGTACTTCAAGCCAAAAAGGTTTTTGTTTTTTTTTTTGTGCATAATATCTACACAAACAGATGGTCAATGCTAAAACATTTAATTTACAGAAAGTAATCTCTGGATGTTAGATCATTAAATATTTACAGTGGAACTGCTGTTAATTCAAATCTGGAAATGTGGTGCAGTAGAATATTTTAAATGTAATTTTTTATGAGATGTTTCTAATATTTCCATGTCTTGGTTAAAGCTGTTTGCCTAACGATCTGGTTTTATGGTTGGTTGGTTGTGTACTTATCTGCGTCAGCTCAGCCATCTTTGCTCTGTTCTTATTTAGGTGGCCACAGCTGTTGTGTGGACAGATCGGTGTAGGTGTGCTGGAAAATAAGCTGTGCCACTTACGCTTTGCTATGTTGGACGTCGAAGTGTGAAAATGAGACGAAAGATAATTAAGGATGCTAATATCAGCTCACGGATCTGATTATACAGATGATCTGCTATTGATGAATGAGCAGCACAGATCATAACAGTACTATTTACTTGAAGCTAGTCATTGTGAGAACAGTCCTTTCAGGGGTGGATCTGGTTCCTGCTCTCTCTTTGGTTGTATTTTGTTCTCCCACCCTGAGGCCACACAGGCTTCAGCATTTAGTCACATCTGTTTAGCATTAGCTATGACTTGCATTTCTTCTCTAGCCCCCTTTTTTATTATTTGTTGCTACATTTGTTGAGTTTTATATTCTAGAATCATTCAAAAGTGTTAGTCTGACACTTCCTTCTCTGAGATGCTTCTTTTTAATCCCAGTTTGATCTGTTTTAGCAGCTAACAAAAAGGCTAAACTCCGTTGTTTCTTTCATACCGTCTCTGTTTAAAGACTTCACATATTTATATTGGTACTGGACAATAAATTGACTTTTGGATTTTGATTATTTAGTTTTTGAAAAATCTGGATTTTTTTTCCCCTCCCCATCAATACAGTCCCTGGAGATCCATAGAGTGATGTGAGCTTGTTTGACTAATACGCTTTGCAACTTCTGTTTATTTGAACTTTGCATATTAGGGCCAGCATAAGATTTTTTTTATTACGAGAACAGAGTTTTAAAATTACAAGAATACAGTCGTAATATTAGGAGAATGAAATGGATCATTCTTAAAAAATAACAAATTTAAAATGAGGAATATTGAGCATTGTTTTTGTTTTTTTTACAGATAAGAAAATACTTTGATGAAATTAATTTGATCAGCATCAAATTAATTTCAGCAGCAGGAAAATCGAGCGAACCACTGAGTCGGTTTAGAAAACCACGTGGACTAAACTGCTCATGTCAGATCTTGATAACACTAGAAGCTTTTAGCTCATTAAAATGGTTTTTTTTCTCTATTTTAATATGTTCTTCTGGTAAAATTGTCTTTTATTCTGCTAATATGACCATTTTGTTGCAATTAAACAAAAATTCTTGCAGTCTGGCCCTAATACTCCGTCATTCAACTCACAGAAGAGATGACTGGAAAAACAGCCACTTTCTTTTTTTAGAAAAAAAAATCCATTAAATCAGATCTAGTATTTTTATGGTAAGTGGATACCATAACATGTCTAGGAAAGCTGAACTACCTCTCCTCTAACCTGACTTTAAGACGTGCCCTGTGGATGTATGCAGCTCACACACACACGCTGCTGACTTGGAGACGGGTTTGAGAACCTGACACTCCTGAACACTGTATGATATTTATGTGTGGAGATGCTGCCAGCGCTGTTTCCTCTCTGCTGCTCTGATGCAGCTGCTCACCCTGACTGTTATCTGGCTTCATTTGGCAGCGTTACCTTGGATACACCGATGAACAGGAAGTTCATGCCTGATGCAGACTACAGCTCGTGGACGCCGCTGGAATACATTGCAGAGTAGGTACCAGAGAGAGGCTGTGTTTTTATTTTTATTTTACAGTTGGTATGTGTGTATGTTTCTTTAAAGGTTGATTAGATTCAAAGTTGCTCCATTTGGTGTCAAATAAATATGAAACTTTTTATAGGATGGTGAAGCATAAAAAAAAGCTTTTAATTCCAGAGTTTTCTTCCTTTTTTTACTCCTTCTCCATGTTACCTTGACTTCAAATGTTCTCCTCTACTGGACGTTTGTCTGAGTTCGGAATATGAATATGAAGTTCTTAATGAGCAACATGACCATTGATTTCCATTGAAATTATAAAATAACCTGCATGATGAAACTAACTTTATTCCGCTTTAAAGCCTCCATCTTTAAAGTGGTGATATTATTCAGGTTCAGCTTGGCTCCTTTGCATGGCTTTGATGTCAGTGGCCCCTGCTGCTGACAGCTCAAACATGGCCTCATGTGTCTGATTCATGTTCTGTTGCATCAGGGCAGCTGTGGGCACAAAAATTCAATTTCTTCCTGCTTGTTCAGTGTCAGCCCCAGAGGTTCTTTAAGACTTGGGGACATTGTTTTGATTTTGTGTTCAGCTTTTGATACTTTAAATCTCAAACATTTTCTGTGATCTGAGATCAATAGCTACCTGAACACGGCTCAAAATATTCCTGCTACACACAAGCATGACTGCATACAAGCAGGGAATTACAGTTTCATATAAAGACCTGAGTTGCATCAAAAAGCACTAGTTCCCATACAAACTTCTTCTCTTTACTTTTTCTTCACCTTTGTGTGTTTCAGATCATCAAACAAATGTTAGTATTAAACAAAGATAATGTTGGATTAATTTTTTTTTTTAAATGATTATTTCATTTTCCGTCTGAATAACCCAACTGAGCTTACTGTGATGAGATAATGTCTCTGGCACAGGGAAAAAATTCTGATTTCATTTATTATAGCAAGTAGTGAATGCCCTGAATCACTCTGCCACCAGCATGTTTGACTTCAGGTGTAATTTTCTTTTTCTAAAGTGGCTTTAGTTTTACTCACAAATTTACTGGTATACTCATTTTACACTGCATCCACAGGCCAGGCCCTGCACCACAATCTGACAAAATTGTAACTGATCGTATTTTTGCCAGATGCCAGAACAACTTTAAAATCCAACTACACAGATTACAACGCACCACCAGGAATATGCATGAGCACAACATCCGTATTTTAAAAGAATTCACCAAGACGGCATTTTCTCAAAATCCTTTCAATGTTAATGAATATATTAACCATTTGTTCCCAACGTCACAAAGGTACTCTTTATTTTAAAGCTCTACTTTTTCACAGCATGTCTGTAAGAAATTGTAAACAAACATCCTCTCCCATGACATAACACCGCAGTTCTGTTATATAACAGATTGCGCCTCATCTATTAATACATGCCTTTGTAATGGAGACTCCATCATATTTGACTTTGTAGAATAAATGCATCCCACCGAATGACTCCAAATCAAATTGCTCTGTAACGTTGTTATATTTGGTGCAGAACATCACAACATAATTTTATGAGGATGCATTTAAAATCGGAATGTAATTCTCTTCTGTTTGTTTACAGCAACTGAGAGCAATGCTCTTATGAATTTCATCATCCCTCTGTTGATTGAATGCTAAACTTGAATGGTAGCTGTGGAGGGAGTTAAACTGTTCAGAGGAAGGGCAGAAATAAACCGTCTGAGTACATGATTTCTCCCGTTTTCATTAAGATTATGATTGGAAGTAAAACGTACACAATTCTGACTAAATGTCATGTTTGGTTGTGGATGTGGGGAGGTGTAATGGGTGATCTGTGTTGAGCAAAGGGAGATTAGATGGGATTGGATTCACTTTGATAATCTCTGAGGAAATGGATGATGGTCTGTCCAGGACCAAAATAGAACCAATCTCCATGACCGGAGATGACGCAGGAAAGTGTTGATCTATTGTTGCCTCTGGTCACATTTCACCAATAACGCCTGAAAGCAGTTATTTATTCAACACAGCCAAAATTTGCTGTTGTGTGATAAATCATAAATCATAACTACAAAGGCGCCTTAAGCAGCCTGTCTGTTCTGGAACAATCATTACTCATCTCGGTCATCATTTGTGGTCATCTGGTTGTTTATTTATGGTGAATTCAGTGATCATGTGGGGAAATTGGATTTTTATTTTCCGACTGGCTGGTCAGCGATCAGGGCCAGTCGAGTGTAAAATGACCAGATTGTGGTCACCGGCAGATTTATTTTTCCATCGCTAAATAATACATGTGTGTACAAATTCACAATATGAGACCTGATGAAAATGTGCACTTTAGAACAAACCATGGAAAAGAAATTCATGGGTAAAGTTGGCTATAACGAAATTAAATTCAGATATTTTTGTGTCAAACTTTTCAGAAATTTCAAGAAATTGCATGTTGAGAGGAGGATGTCTAATAATAACCAAACATGCAACTCATAAATTATTGTTTTGGTGCCTTGACTGCTCCAGCAAACTCTTTTTTTATTTATTTTTTTATTTTCCTGCAGAATGTTCTTTGGCTGGGCCACAGGGGAGAACCGACCCGCTTCAGGAAGCCTGATGCAGCTTCTGACCTCCGGAGGAGAAACTCAGGCTGTGGCCGCTCAGTAGAGGACAGGGCAGAACTGTGGAGGTGGTGTTGGGGTTGGTAGCACAGGGAGAGAGGTAACAAGGACAGGGTGGATGCTGAAATGAGGAGCAGCAGCACAATAACTGCAGACAGAAGAGCAGGAGGAGGGAGGAGAACGTGAGGGCATAATGAGGAGAGAAAATGACACACGGTAGACGGCCTCATGGGTTTAATGTGAAGGAAGGGAAGGGAGGGGGCTTCCTTTGCAAATACAGCCTCACAGCGCCATCTACTGTTCTTCTGTAACAGGTGATGCAACTGTATTAATCTGCAGTAATGGAAAGGCAGTGTTGACCAATGAACCATCAAGACTTAATCAGAGTATTCAATTTCATTTAGAGGAGCAGTGATGTGAAATTGTGCTAAATTAGATATATTACATTATTACATAGTCATATACTTGAGGCTCATTTGGGGAGGCTGGGTGAGGGACATTAGTCTTACTGTTCGGATTTTAACTGCAGCGGATGTCAAAACAGTTTTAAAAATGCTGAAAATTCAGGAGAATTTCACTATAATCCCCACTCTCTTCTAAATGTGTGTGTTCTTGTCTTTCCACCGTCACGTGTGTGGAGCCTTTAGTTCACACTCTTCACTGTAAATCCTGTCCACCAGACAAACTCAACGTAAGTCGCCGTCTGCTTCCAGAAAAACAATACCTGTAAAAGTGGAGTGGCCTTATTTTCTATGTAGCTTTTGAGATTCAAAGTGTCCCTTACGTCATTGGTGGAAAAGGTGCTCTGATCCATTTGTGAGTTTTCTAAGTGTTGTCTTGTAACTGTGAAAATTCACAATAAACTGGTAAAAAAAAATAAAAAAAAACTTCAAATTCTTTCTCAGAATTTTTTTTTTTTGTCTTTGAACAAGAGATTTTCTGACTCATCTGTTTTCACATGAATCTCTAAAAGGTAATAGCATCTTGAGGTCACGAAGTTAAGAAAGCATGGGATCCTATGCCAGGTTGTTTGGGACGCACAGCTTTGCTTTTTGTCAGATGAAAGTAAAATTGATCTATTCAGTAACAAACACTCCATGTGGTTTGGGCTTGATTGATACATTTGTGAAAAATCCCTCATGTCCTCTGTGGAGTGTGGTGGAGGAGGTGTGATGCTGTGGGCCTGTCGGAGGTGACGCATTCATGAATTCTTTGACATAACAGATTTTAAATGGCTATCCTGTGGTCTCTCCCAAAACCTAAATGAGCCATAATTAGGCCTTTCAAGAGAATAATGATCCAAAATATATGGCTAAATTAATACAGAGTAGCGCCTGTCAAAATCAGCCATGGCCATCTTTAAATCCTACAGACGGAGAAGAGTTTCTACAAAGTACTGAAAGCAAAGTTACCAATAAACCTTTACTGTAAAAAAAAAAAAAAAAGAAAGACATCCTGGGTATTTCTTAAAATTAGATTTCAGAGAGATTATGTCACTACAGTAAAACTAATTTATTTTGGGATTGTTTTTTTGTGTGTGTATTTTTACACTGTTTGCCCAGGGTGTCACTAGATGTGGCTTTCACTGTATGTCCTTTAAGAGCTACTGTATATCATCTGGACCAAGGAGGAGGAGTTTGTGAAAAAATGCTTCTACATGACCTGCAGTTATTTGATAATTTAACCTCTTTAAAATCTTGAGTGATTTGGATCCAAACTTTCCGCCACAGAACAAAAGGATTCCTCTTTATGGAAGTGTCCACTAGATGGTGCTGTTAAATAACTGCCAGCTTTAGGGCTAGTCTGTGATTTTCAGTGGTACTTATATTAATCAAATGGATAGAGTTACCATTTGGATCTGAATATGCATGGCCATGCGCATGTTGTATAAAAATAACTTACAGAAGGGCCCTTTAGCGTCACTCTGCTGTGCACAACTGATTGCTAAGCATCCAGGCCTTTCACCTCAGCAAATGCAAATCTCCACAGCGGCGACATCTGGGAAGGCATCAATTTAAAAACTTGGATTATGAGGAACAGATTATCCGACAGCCTCATTCCTCTTTGCGCAAAATATTGTTGCTTAACCATCTGATATTTTCTCCCTCAGCGTTAAACATATAAATAGAGTGAGAGGCAGCTGCTGGGCTTTAGACTTAAACTCCACTATTTCTCCTGGCTGGCCCCTGTTCCAGGGGACTATATGGCTGTTGACGAGCACAGTGCAATAAATCACCATGCTGGGGATTAATAGGAAAGTGCAAAGCGCCTCATCTCACTGTAGCTGATATGTATTTATTCTAGGTGGCGTAGCAATTCATCTCACTGTGTGTACATCATGTGTGTGTTTGTATTTACCTGTGTGTGTGTGTGTGTGTGCGTGCATGCGTGTGTGTGTGAAGGGCCCCAGGCTAGTTCAACACGTCTATGCATACATTACCTCCCATGATGCCAGCACTATAGAGTGATTGCCCATGGGGATCGCGTCAATGTTTATCACAGAAAGTGTTTTAGCTGATCAAAGATTACAGCTGAGACGGAGCATGTTGTTTCTGTTTCAGCGGGGGCAGATAAGTTGTCACCCAGCGCCACACATGCTATTGTTTTGTACGCTGTAACCTATGAGATGTGAATCATCTGTGTGCTACAGGTGCGTTGGTGTGCTAAAGGGGTTATACAGCAAAGCACTTTCTAAATGTTATCATTTTATTTCACTTAAATATTTTATCTGTTGGTGACTGTGAAAATATAAAAATTTATAAATTCATAATATATGACAATTGATAAAGTAAGATATTTGATCAACAAGACCCTTAAAAATACAGTAGAGGGCAGGAACTGGACATATTCTGAATTATTACTCATTGGTATATCAACTGTTTTAAAAAATCAGCAAAGTATTGTTTGTAAAGACATTCAGTGACTTGATTCATGAGCTATAGTGCATTTCTTACTTTGTCACAGCTAGCTGTGTAGTTCCTCTAACATTAAAATATGTCTATTTGCTTTGATATATCAAACTGAAAATATGATCTCTGCATCATAAAGCATGCAGTCAAAGTGGCCGCTCCTTACTCACCACCACTCAAATTTGAAAATGAGTTACCATAGTAACTCATCTTACATCTGTGCAGTTTCAGGGAGCTTTGTTAAACAAAATGAAGATAGACTGGGAGTATCTATTTTGTTGCATATTGCAGTTTTTGTCCCTAGATGTCACTACAACAACCCGACACACTAGATCATCCCATCTTAAACTTCTGGTTTTAATCTGGATCACAGAGAAAGTCAGTCTGCACATAATCCACAGAGCATAAAATTGCAGGATTTGACACATATTATAAAAAAGGTTAATACTTAGTAATATTTACTACTACTAACCGAGGTTTGGAAAGAAAGAGCAGTAAAGGAGAGCTTATCCTGATCATTGCTCCTCTCTGATGTGACTTACTGTGCTCTCCATCAGACCAACAGCCATCTAGGAGGGACCCAAATGCAGAGCAGCATACTGCAATATCACTACTGTGGAAGAAATATAGTCTGATTAATAGACTTTTTGTAGACATTGAATTTAAGACACTTTTGTTTCTCTACACTGCACATTTATTCATCTGTGACACAATAATGTGTAATCACATTAAAAATTTGTCTAAATTAGAAAAAAGTGACTTTAGAGATAACTTTGTTTAAGTTGTAGTTAAACCGCCACGCCAGAAGGTGGCGCATTGCTCAGTGAGACAGAAGAGTGAGGTCACAGGCCCACCTCTGAGAAACTTCGTCAGTCCCTGGTCCCATAATTTCTTTGCGTTTTACAGGTCAGTAACCGAATAAAAAAAACTTTTTGTAAAGTATTTCTAAGAAACACCACACAATGTGGACGTGTAAATCATTTGGTTAACCGATTATTTTTCAGTTTAAATTATATCAAAAGACTGCAAAAACAAGTCAGGGCAATGTTATGGGTGCCATTTTGAATTCATTGAAGTCTTTTTAGAAGTTCCTTTTGGTAAAATAAGCTTATTTGACATCAAGATATTGTGTAAAAATAAGATGTTCAGCATATGAATGGATATTTGTTTGATATTTGTTTGTCAGCTGCTTTAGTATTACAGTGGCTCATTGAAATACACTGCCTGGGCAAAAACAATGCCACGTGGATTTTACTGGATTTAAGCAAATAGGTTTGAACCTCTTACTGGATAATTTACAGAATAGGCAATTGTCTGTCAGCTGACAACTGATCCAATGAGTAGCATCTCATTTCCAAAACTACCATATCCTGTGGCTGTGCAAAAGTCTGTATAAGAACACTCAAGTCAATTAATACATTTCATTTGTTTATTTTTCTCACTCAAATTATTTTTACTTAACTTGAAAATATATGCAAATATAAACATATTCCAAAAAGTAAAACTGTTTCGCAACCTTAGTTATCAGTTCAGTTCATCTGTCGTTTTCCATGTGAAACCATATGATAGATTATTCTGCACACAGAGAGAACCTGTGATCGCATTAGCTTTATTGACAGTGAACTGAGGCTTTCAAGCACAGACTGCCTCTGTGATTCAATTCATTGTGTGAAGCAGAGAGAGGAGCAGCGTCCAGTCCTGCTTAGATGAAACCCCTTGAGGTGAATTTCCTGATTAAAGCCCGTCTCCTCCCATCCCCCTCCTGCAGCCCCCTGCAGTTCTGTAAGTCTATCGGTAAATCTGTGACAAGCATGCTTGCACAAATACATATAAGTTACTTGTACCTGCTCAGTGTTTTTCTGCATAGAGCATTTGCATAAACTATTATGTAGATTGCAGATATCCTTGTAAGTATTGTATTAGTTATATCTGTACGCAACATACTTGCTGGCATTTATGAAGCCAAAGTTTTGCCTATGTAAAAAAATCAACTCACCTGTGCAGGTTTTTTACTTTTCTCAACCTTCAATATTACTTGCATGTGCACTTTTTGTCCTTGTGCCATATTTTTACATTTGCACATTGCCTGCATAAATGCGTACATCTATGCATGTTTCCAGAGGTTATGTCTGAGGTGGCGCGTTGCCATGTGGAAGCTATTCAGACCTGGAGCTGTTGTGAACATAGTAGGTAAGACCAGATGGTAGTGGTTAGCCCTTGGCCGCTCTTGGTAACCTGACCTGCTGGGGAGGACCCTTTTGCCTCCCGAGGTCCAGCCGGCACATGTGTTGCGTGAGAGTAAGCCACCCAAAACCCAAGAACAGCCTCTCAACTTCCTGAATGCCTCTTCTCAGAGCTGGGATTGGGTTTTTTTAAAGGAAAGATTTAAAACAACAAAGTAAAACAGGATCAGACAGCAGGAGTTCAGAGATGGGATCACTCCCCGACTTGAACTTTTTATGTTTTTAGAAAATGGTTAGCAATAAATACACACTTCTATATATCCAGTTATACCCTTCTATATATAAAATAGGCAGAATATTTATATTGGTACATATTTTTTTGTGTGTACTGTATAGTATTGTATACTGTACAAATGCATATTAAATATAAGTTTGCATGTGCTTCTAATTCTGAAACTTCATGCAAAGACAGATCAGTTAATGAATTAACAGAGAAATTTTTCACCTCTAACAGCCTGTCAAAATTTAAACAAAACATTGTTTATGCATTATGCAGAAAGGCTATGCATATTTGTGTATTTTTTGTAAATTACAGTAAAAATGAATTGTGTGGTATTCTTAAAACTACAGTATCTTTAATAAAAAATATAATTTTTACATGACAGTATAGTAATCTGTTAAAAAATCAAGCTCCTCTACCTCCTCCCAGTTCTCCCAGTACTAACTGCAGAAATACACGGCTCCCCCTGGCTCTGCTACACTGCAGCGTCTTTCTGACAGTACAGTCTGGTGTGAATGCTGCGTGAGACCTTTCTAGATTTAAAAAAAAAAATTGTCAAATGTAGAGCTGGACAATATGGCTGAAAAAATATCATGATATAAAGGTTTCATATCAGTCGATATCGATAATTGTTAATTAGCTTTTTTTTTAAAAATATCTGAAATACTGCCGAACTAGTCACATGCCCTTTCCAGTCACTAGTTGAGAAATATGCTGCTATGCATGTTACTCAGCAGGTTGTTGCTAGCTGACCAAATGAGTGAGTGAATTAGTTGATTCCACTAAGCTGAGAGGCTGAGCAGGTAAAGCGTTTCCTCTGCACCGTATTTGCAGGTGCTAATTACATGGACAATTAAAAATTCTGCGGTTCTGCAGAATGCGGCTCGGCATTCTGTGGTTCTGCTTCATAGCTTAGTGAAATTACTGAACATTCTATTAGACATATTTTCTATGACATTTCTGTTGCAGTCACACATCTACTGCAATATATATTGTTATTGATTTATTGTCCATCCCAAGTCGAAAGAGTCGATAACTCATATAGTCGGTTTTTGAAACACCGGGATGTGATGTGTGATCTTGAAGTTTTAAGAAAGGCCTCCTCATGTTTGAGCCTGTGTGATTATGTAATAATAACCACCTTCTGTCTTTGATCACATTATGGAATCTGTTTTGTTTGTGACTGGAAATACAACCTCTACCTACTGTAGCTGCAAATTGCTCCACTCTGCTTTACTCGATTGCTGTGTTTGCTGTAGTATGTATTTAGTCCAGTCTGCTTTGTGAATTTAATGAAGATATAAGGCAAATACTTGTAGCAGAACAACAGTAAAAATGTCAGATTTCCCCTTTTTTAAATGTTCTTCCATAAGTGTATAGTGTATGCTTCTCATGCTGTTTGACTCTTTAAAGTGAGAAACTTTATCTTACATTTAATTACATCTCACAAATGTAAAATTTAGTTGGACTCAACAATTATAATTTTGTTTCTTTTTGAATATGATTACATTTTAAAATATGTCCATCTATTTTTTTCCGAGCTGTTTGAAGAAGGGACAGGTAGACGAGCCTTTGTCTGCAGCTGATTTATTATTTTGTAAATCAGGAGCACAGCCCAATGGGAACACAACCAAGCTCCCAAACCACTAACTAATAAAACGTGGGAATAGTGGAGTAACAGGAGGGCTGCATTTTAATCATTTTTTAAAAAAAAAAAAAAAAAAAAAGAAGAAGGGAGGCGGGGTTAGTGACAACATGCCATGTCCCTCTTCAGTCTTCTTCTGTTTATCTGATTGATTTTATTCAGATAACCCATTAAAATTAAAGTCTTTTATCAAATAATGACTATAATGATTAAAAATCCGCTCGTCTGTCTAATTAAAATCCTTACTATGTATAATTACTGAGGGTTTTTTGTTGATCAGTGCTCATTCACTTGTTTTTTGAAGATCAGAATTTGAAAAATTTCCAAATCTCAATAACAATCATCTCTTCTTTCCATTATCTACATGTGTGCATTAGATGGAATAAATGCCTGATTTAAACAGCAAATTTAAATACTGTTAATTATTTTTATTATTTAAATGAAAAGATCATCTAGATGTTTTTACTGTGAAACCTTTTGTTTAAGTATTTTTGCTTTTATTGGTCCATTACAGGAGCTGTTTCACTACAATAACTTTTTTAATTCAAACTAGATCTGATTTAAGTTAAAAGTAGATTTAATATGAATATTCAGAAAGTTATCAAGAAGAGAAACAACTGTAGAAAACTACAAGCTCATATAGAAGAGTGCATTGAATAAGGAGGAAGTACCCCAGTGCAGAAACTAACAGCATTATCTGTTTTTATTAGGCATTATTATTTTCTCGCAGCCCTCTATAAAATCTCATAAGTTGAATGTTTTCCTTTTTTAGGATCATTAAGCAGAAATTTGAACAAATACCATATTTAAACTTTTGCAGCCAATATTAGACACCAGATGTTAAAATATACGTTACACACAAAGTGATGGAAAGCAGATAAAAGATTTTTAATATATATTTTTTTCGTTTTTGCTTTTATTTCCAGTTTATTTAAAGTAATAATGGCGTAAATAATAAGATCCACTCAATGAAGACAAATGCTGCCTTCTTTTATTAACACGGTGTTTTATTTCCACCCAGCCTGGCCTCTAGATGGCACTAAGTCATAAGTGAACATGAACTGGACGGCAGCATAATTAAAACGTGAGTGATAAGTTTTTGCTTTAATTAAATGCCCCCTCGAGCCTATAACTCAGCGCAGGGGTCGGCGTGGATAGAAAATTTATTTTTCAACATCAGGTCCAGTGTCTCTTAAGATCAAGGCAACTCGAGATGCTTCTCAACGTCTGCTCAGTGAGAGGTGAACCTCTGCTTGGCAAATCCATGTCAATGAATAAATGATGGGAAATAACCTGCTCCAGCTATTCTTTTAATTAAAACATAAAAACATAAAAGAAGAGCTGCAACAGAAATGATCATCCTGCTGAAAGCTGAAATGTATTCACACACAAAGGACAACAGATATGTTTGATTAATGCTGCGTGACGATGAGTTGGTCTGGTTTGTCAGGAACGTCACTTTTGCTGATAAGATGGACTGACAGAAACGTCTTGGTTTGCACACATTTTCTCTCAAACCTCGACCAAATGTTGAGCTGCAGTTTTCTGAGAGAACTCGCTGTCCTTTCAGACAGGTGGTTTACAGCAGCTCTCAGGTTGAGGTGTGGAGAATTTGTTTTTAACTGTTGCTGCTAATTACAGATCTGACTTTCAAAACCTCTGAACTCTCTATTATCAATGTTTACTGTTCACACTTGGCAATTTTATTGCATTGCTCTTTCTTCTCTGTCCCCTTGCAATATTACGTCTTTGAAACAGTCAGGGTTATTTAATAAGTCTTAACACTTTGTGCCAGATTTAAATATTTCTGTTATTGGTTTAGAGTGTTTCTGTTAAAAGTTTGGGAACAGCCTGATTAATTACTGTATGATGAATGAAGATAAACTTTTTATGCAGTTAGTCTATGAACAGGGAAAAAAGCTTTCATTTTTACCAATAATTAAACAAAAGTCTATTTCTGGTAAATCCGATCAGTCGGGCCATTTTATTCAATTTTGCACTAAATGCTTTAAATTCTTTTTTTTTTTTTTACATATCAAGATGAGAGTGACAGATCTATATATTTTGTAAAGCATTGTTTCTCGAAGTGTCTATTATTATATATAAGGCTTTGGTATTTTTTTTTCCTTCTCATGGTCAGATTAACTTGTCTTTTACTTTGTTTATTTGCTGTTTGGTTCAGTTTAAATAACAAATCAATAAAATCATTTTCCCTACATCCAACAGGGCAGAACATGAACTGAGAGATAAAAGAAAAACATTAAAATAAACTCAGCTTGCGCCATGTAGCTTAAAGATTATTTGATGAAACATTGTTTGTTCTTTTTATTTCAGGATAATGTGAAGTAAAAAGCTCCACTCTGATCATCCTAAGTTTATTGTATAATTTAGAGTAATATGTGTAAAGTGTGTGTACTTTCCTGTAAATAAGTAAAGAGCTTATTAAACAAAGCATGTTTATTTTAAACATGTTTTTTTATATATGTTTTTGTGGGGGTTTTGTTCTTAAATATTTTGCAGCTACATTGATAAAAAAGTGAAAGTTTTCAAAATTACTATGCCATAGATTATTAAAAACTAAATTATCACAATCACACCAAACATTCACACAAAAATGCAGTCAGTCCCTCCCCTCTTCTCCCCCTGAAACCATATGTCACGAGCAGCTCCAGAGTCAGGGGCCCAGGGCCGCAGGGTATCTGCTGCAACACTGACTTCTTTTATTGTATTTTTTTAGCTCCTACTGCGAAACAACAATCATTTCTTTGTCACACGTTTTAACCCTTGATTCTGGGAACTGTAACATTCTCATCTGATGATGACTTGTAGCATTCACGGTTCATTAATGGAAGCTCCTTTTTGTATTCTTCTTACTTTTATAATTCTGCAAAATGTAAAAGCTAAATGCTTCTGGCCATGCTGAGTTGAAGAGATGACAACCAGAACAATCAAAAGGGATGAATGCAGGCTGACATTAAAGGTAATAGCCACGTTATTTAGGACTGCAGCGAGGGTGGGAGAAACTAAGAAGTGCAGTCATCATATATGACTCACCTAATCACATCTGCTACTTCTCAGGTCTAAATTATCTGACCTTTTTACCTGAAAATCTTTTGAAAATTATGTACAATATGACATGTTGTCGTGCCATGTTCTGCTATGAGGATGTAGATAGGTTTCTTGATGTGTGTACATCTCCTGAGATGTGCTGACATGTATTTATGTTGTGTATTTAATAACAATGTAAAACTGCTCAGCACAATCTAGAATGAATTTATGTACCAAAAAAAAACCTTACTTGTTTTTAGCCTCTTTTACACAACTCACAGTTTCGTAGGTTTTTGGAAGATTTGATTAAATTTTAAGATCTGAAAATAACGAATTTCTAAGTTTGGTCAAAAGAAGTAAACAATTTAAATGAATCCCAGCTGTTCTGTGACGGCATCAAAAGTTTGCTAGAGAAGTTTAGAGGATAAACATCATAATGACCGAGAAACATAGCAGACAGATCAGGGAAAAGATTGTGGTGAATTTTAAGACAGTTTTAAGGTATCAATCGATATTTTACCTTTTGGTCACCTGAAGGGACAGTATGGGGCTAAATGTCCAAAATGAAAAGAATATGGCACAGCAAACCTGCCGGGATGGGCGTCCTCCTAAACTGACAGGACAACATTAGTCAAAGAAGCAGCCCAAAATCACATTTTAACTGGAAGATTCGCAGTTAAGGTGGGAGAATCTGTCAACTCCACAACTCTTAGTCATGCACTCCAAAAATCTGGATTTAATGCAAGACGGTCGAGAAGAAACCAGTTGTTAAAGAAAAGCCATAAAAAGTCAAATGTAAAGTGTGCCAAAAGCCACAGGAAATCAGTGGAAGAAGGTGCTATGACCAGGCAAGGGAAGGCAGTTTTATTTGTGTCGCACATTTTCTGCAACTTAATGTGCTACAGACTGCAGTTTACGATGTTCCAGTTGTTATTAATCAAAGGCAGCTCTAAACAAATGGGTTTGTAGCCTTGATTTAGAGGAATTCAGTGTTTTAGCGTTTTTGCAGTTTTCTGGAAGTTTGTTCCAGATTAGAGGAGCATAAAAACCGAATGCTGCTTCTTCATGTTTGGTTGTGATTCTGGGGTTGCAGAGTAGAATTAGAACCACAAGGCCTGAGTGGCTGGAAGGTTGATATAAAGACAATTCAGTGATTTGTAAACTAATTTTAAAGTATATTCTCTAAGCTACAGTGAGCCACTGAAGGGACTTTAGAACTGGGGTGATGTGCTCTATTTTCTCGGTTTTACTGAGAACATGAACAGTAACATTTACAGATTATTTTTCATTGGTGGTTTGATAACTGCTGTCTTTATTACCTTAGGGATAAACACCTGATAAGAGGGATGAGTTTACTGTTTGAATCAAGTTGGACGCTATGATATCAAGACAGCAGGATTAAGAGCTTAATTGATGCATAGATTCTTCAAAGTGTTTCTAATCCTAAAGGAAAAGCTGTTAATGGCTGCAAAGACTTCAGAATGAGGTGGAGGTTCACCTTTCAGGACAACAGTCAAAGCTACAATTAAATGCTTGTGTGGCTTTAGATCAAAGCATATTTATTAGAATGGTCCAGTCAAAATCTATAACCAAATCCAATTTAAAATCTATCGCAAGACTTTAAAACTTAAAATATAAAATATTTGAACCTCTGGGTGTGTATTTCCCAGAAGACTCATTATAACTGTTATTACAGTGAAACTGGGTTCTACAATGTTTACCTACATCACTAACCACTACTTTGAGATTTCTTTCCGATGTTGTTGGAGCTCTGGCATGAATGAGAGGGAAAGAAAAAAGTGAGGAGGTTCAGGTACTTATCTTGGATCATTTTAATTTTTGGCCATCTCCAACTGCAAAAAGACATGAGGGAAAACTTACTGGAGGGACTGTTTATTCCAAATTTCCCAATTACTTTTTCTGGATGCCCACAAAAGGACATGGGGTGGGAGCTGGATATTTGAGTTTCTCTCCCGTACCTGCTGCTGCTGTTGCTCAGCCTCACATAAACAGACATAAATGAACCTGATAAATGGTGACCCTGCAAAGCTTCGCTGCATGCAGCCAAATTTTAGGGGTGGTTTATTTTAACGTCCGTGGTTAACCTTTTCAATGAACAGGTATCTTCTGTGTCCCGCTTCACGTTATAGAATAAATACATAGAATAATGTAAATTTAGCTTTTACAAACTTCGCAACCAAATATGTAATTACTGCAAGCAAGTTTACTTTATGAAAGCTTTACCTACAAATGTCCATTCTGGATTTAAATCCAAATAGAAACCTTTCATTATGTTGGTAACAAAGTTTAAAAGGATACATTGTGAAGGATCTTTACTTACAGCTAAAATCTGACAGTCCAGTGAACTTAATGTGCATTAAACATCATAAACTTTATTTTTCCAGAACATATTGAATTGGCTAATCTGATTACTATTTCTGTTGCAATACTAAAACTGCCAAAATTTGGCGCTCTCCAGTGTCACTTGTTTTACTTCTACTTACCTTTTTTTTTTTTACATTTCTACTACTGTTGTTTTTCATGTTCCTTCCGTGAATTTGTATGAATGTGAAGATGTTTCTAATTTCCAAGTGTGAGAAGGTTCAACAACGTCAGAGTGGGCCGATATGTCAGACTAACAGTCAAATTGAGGTCGTTGGGGGTGGGAGGGTGCATTTGTGCTTGCATGTGGTTTTTACGATACACTGGAGGAACAATGTGACCGAACAGAGAGTTTCCATAGAAGCAACAGGATCCAACCAAGATAAGCCTCTTGGGACGCAGGCAGTCATCTCTCTCAGGGCGGATTATCCACACACTTCTCCCTCCGCCTACTGTACACACATCTGTCCATATGACTTGATTTCTGTCTTCCTGCCCGTTTTCTGCTGTTGACTTTCCAGGATGCTGCCTCATGTAAAGCAACCGGTCCAAAATGATCAGAGTTTTGGATTTTCATCTAAGCCTACAGTTTTTGCACAAACAAAGTCTGCTCAGCCTAGTCCTGCAACACATCTGGTTTTCATTTACTTCCTGGGTTTTCAGAAAAATAAGGGTTGCTGGTGGGGTCACAAATATATATATTTTTTCTCTGTTTACTGTTTAAGAATTAAGTTAGAGACTTAGAAAGTTGAGAGATTACCAGCATCAAATTAGAAGAGCTTTTGAACAGTGATGTTTAACGTGACACACAGTTGAAAAGAAAAAAAAAATCATCTGTAGAGTCGGAGGTCGACATTTTTGTGTAATTATCAATATCCTAAATGGACAATTGCACCTCAAACTCTCTCTACAATTTCCCCCAAAACCTTCCTGTTTGTTTTGCACAAAAAATTAAAATGAGGCACAAAGACACACTGAAATAAATGAAGAAACAAGTGACATGAACCTCAGACTGGATTTAAACGAAAAACCAAATACTTAAGAAAAAAAAAGAAAGAAATGTTTTCCAAATGATTCAGGCTGTACATTTTGCTGGGCCTTTCAAAAGTAGTTTTGTCTGTTGAACTTTTTCATATTTTGTCAGATTTCAACAACTAAATTCAATGGGTTAGGGTTTATTGGTCCTGGGTTAAGAAACCTTGTGATGAAATGGTTCTTGTTCATTAAAAAAGTGGAATGTTTAAGATATTTTTGAAACAAGGACATTGTTGTCTTAGGTTCTGCAAAACTGAAGAAATCAATTTTTTTGGCAGTGCTGCAAAATCTGTACAACACTTGATACGGAATCAAAACAAATGGTTTTGTGTAATATTTAAACAGCATTACTATGGGGGGAATTTTTCTGCCATAATTCGAGAGCACACATTTTCAGTCTGAAAGCAGGATTTCATATCTTTTGTTCCCAAAACTTTTAATACTTTTGCCTACATTTTTATTTTGAAAGCAGGACTTCCTTCCTTTCTTCTCAAAACTTGCAATGCTTGTACTCAAAATTCTTCTCGCGCTCAGAAGGAGAGGCTGCTCGGTCTCTCTGCTCGCTTACCAAACATTTTTGTCTTGCTTCTGGAACAAAATTGCACCGTTGCCTGGCAACCTCTCAGCCAATAGAATGAAAGTGTTGTATTGGGTGCGTTTGCTTCCTTCTAGCGGGTGTGCCTGTGTGGCTACTATCGATTGAGAAGAAAGACATAAAGTCCTGCTTTCAAAATGAAAATGTAAGCAAAAGTATTTAAAGTTTTGAGAACAAAAGACACGTAATCCTGCATTCAGACTGAAAATGTTGTGTGCTAGAATTATGGCAGAAAAATTCCCCGATATTCTGTAACAGCATTTTAATTTTCTAAATCTATTTTTGTTTTACATTTAAAACCAAGAATCTTAACATATAAGAAACAATTTGAAATGTCCCAATTTCCAATAAATTTCTTATTCTGATTCAAAATAAGAGGCTTTTCATCAGTAATAAATGCAGCATCTGACTTTTCCAAATCTTTTAAAATATAGAAAAAGTTTTCTTTGTAGTGTAATTATTTAATAGTCAACAAATAAGAAATTATTGACTATATATTTAGTCACAGATACTAAACTTCCTCTGTTGGAGACTCTTGTCTTTTGGAGCACAGCCATTTTCCCTCTTTATGTTTTTTAAATGAGGCCTTTCTTTGAATCATTTCATTCTTCATTACCCATGTTAATTTATGCAACAGAATATCCAGCTAATAAAATTTTTGAATATATAAGTGTGTCCTGGGCTGCAGTAATGAGATACACCAATAATAATATGCAAATTCTGTAAATTATTAAGTAAGGCATGACTGAGGACTTAGTAGGTTGTGTGTTTATCTCAAAAGAAAAGAAAAGGCATCAATTTTTCAGAGTGCATCTTCTGCCCTGTCCAATAATAGATTTAATCAAACATCAAAATCAATAATTCAAGCGCTTTAGTGCTGATAGGTGCATGTTTGGGGTACAGGGAAGTCACATGTGTCATTTACCAGATCCAAACACAATCTTGTGGTGTGTTTTGTTGAATCAGTTTTTACCAAAACTCATAATTGATCTAAAACCAATAAAGTTCATTAACGTCTCACTTGGGTGTTTTGCTAAGTGTATATTTTAGTTGCTCAGACTTTATCATGAGCTGTTAGGGGACATCAGCTCTGGTTTCTTAGCTCTCTGTGTAGTTTACGGAGATCTGGGAAAACGAAAATCATTTTACAACAAATATATATATATATATTTCTCTTCCTCTCTCTTCTTCTCCATTTCCCTGCCTCATTTGCAATGATTATGTTATCAGGGCAGCCAGGCAAAAGGGTGGAGCAACCATAATTTCAGAGCGGGATTAGGCAGAAATAACGAGGTCACCAAGTTACAGTTGCCATGGCAACGAAACATCCAAGAACACAGGATGCCATTGCTTGACAAAAAAATGGAAGAAACAAGGCCCAGGATTTTTCTTCTGTATCTATCTGAGCTTCTGTCTTCATTTTCTTCCCTCTATCTTTCTGTCTGCCGTGTTCATCCTCTCCTCCCTGCATCTTTCTTTTTTTTTAGGCTTCAGGGAACAGAGGGGAGCAGTTCACTTCCACCCTCTCTTGTTTTCTGAACCCTTTTATTTCTGAGCATATACAGAATAATAAATACATTGTTGAGCACACTTGCATTTTTCTGGCATTCATATTTGTAGGAAGTCTGTTTCCTCTCATTTTAGCATGACTGAGCCCGATCTGTAAACCTCACCGACACCATGTACCATTACTTCTCACTTCTTTAAAAAGAAACTAAGTTCTGGAAGGTTGTCTGGAAAAGTGGAGAAATGAGAGGGATCAACTTTTAACATGACAAATGTATTTGTTGTTCTGTCCAAAACATAAATTCTGGACAAAGTTTGAGAGAAGCTTTAGACTTTAATTCAAACCGATATCCATCCCATGTCACCCCTGGCTCCTGGTAAATCTCATGCCTAGCAAACCAGCTCAACACCTGGAAATAGCGCCCGGCACAGAGCTGTAATTCTGAAGCACTATTGATCGTCTTTGGGATGATGCCGATTACACAAAGCCTGGAAGAAAAAAGGCATTGTGGGAGACAGTAGATGATACAGAGATGGTGGCTGAGCCTGCGAAGGTAAACACCAGGGGTAAATTAAGCAGTGAACTGTGCTGCCTGTGTGTTGATCGTTAGAAAGTCTGCAGGATAATGAAGGTAAACCTCAGTGGACGACCGCAGCTCTTACAAAAGGTGCTGAGGACAGCCTGAACACGAAGAATCAGCAGGAATTTAATATGTTTAACCTTCTTAGTTTACCTCCTATGGGGTCGCTGTGTGTCAGAATTGATAAGGAAGTTATTTATTGTTAAAGAAACAACTATTTGTTCAAATATTGACCAGTAAAAGAAAGATTTGACCATCTTTTGCACATATGTCATATTACTATCTTCCCTTTCACACTGACAGTGCCTTGAAAAAGTAGCTCATTCATTGTTTAGTTAAAAATTATTTGGCTGATGTTTGATCTCTAATTTCTTTGTAAAGCTTTGATCTATAGATGCAGATTCTGATTTCCAGACTGTGATAAAATTAGTACAGATGCACCAATCAGATGTTTACTGGCTGATACTAGTTTCAGGTTTCTTTGGAGGTGAGAACGAATGAATCATCGGGTGTTTGTCAGAGGTAATAATTCTGAGACCAACCAAAAATTAGGAAACTGCAATATTTTACTAGCTGTGTAACAGGGAACATATTTCTACCATAAATATCCAGTACAGCTGTTTGTTCGGTACGCACAATATACCAAACAAATGCAGCTGTGTTTTATAACTGGATACATGCAGATTGTTGACGTGTGCAAGTAAATGTGTAATGCAACGCTCTGTAGCACAACTTTAAAAATGAACACTAAAACAGAACAGAGAGAACTCCCAGCCATCCCTGAACTCTGCTGTTTGGGAACATTAAGGTTTCTCATGCAGCTGCAGTGGAAATAAATTGGACTGAACAAAAACTTTGTCAGCGTACATATTTTCCAACTGCAATAATGTATGTTGCTCACTCTGCACTTAACTGAATTACTCACCTGAAATAACGTCAAACTGAACTGAGAAAAATAAACCAAAGTCTAAATACAGCTGCCTTGGTTGGATTCATTTAAGAAAAAAATTAAGAAAATAAAAATCAGATTTTTCAATATTTGAAATGCTAATCACTAAACTGGCAATAATAATTAATCCCCACATTAAATCTTCAAGTCAAATTTGATTTTCAGTCTAGGATTCTTTCTGTCTGACTCCAGCTTAAAAATCTGTTTAGTAAACTGCTAACATTAAGGAAGTTGCAAGACTTTAGCAATGTAGAGACTCTGTTGCCTCCAGTTGGGTCAAAATGCTGCAGCGAGATTCATTGCTGGAACTAAAAGGCATACAAACAGTTCCCCCTGGCTTCTCTGGCTCTCTGTTAGATTCTTTATTGATTTAAAATTCTCCCTTCTCACCTTTAAAACCTTAAATGACTTGGCCCCTAAATATTTCACGGACTCATTGATGTGAAATCTACCCTCCTGACCGCTGGGATCTCAGCTAACTGTTCCCAGGTGGTGACAAATGGAGATTGACCATTCTTCATTTGAGCCCACATTTTATAGAAGCCCCTGCAGATGTAGCTCATGCACATCAAATCTGTGTCTGCCTTCAAAACCATCCTGTAAACTGTCCTGTTTATGAAGAACTTGAGACATGTTTTAATGCTACTGTGAACATCGAACTGAACTTACATTATTCATTCCTGTAATATCTTCTCTAACGTTGTTATAAAGAAGTGTTGCACAAGTACAATCTTTTGGAAAAATACCCTATTGAGTTATCTTCACTACAGAAAGTTAACATATCAGTGTTTGTCATTTTTCCACCTGGATTTATATTTAAAAAATTATCTTAGTTGCACTTAAACAAAAAAAACAAAAAAAATCAATGTGCTATATAAATAAAATTACCTTACCTTCACTTTATTTCTTAATTCTCAGACAGTTCTTTGGTATGTTTTGGGTCAATGTCACGTGGCAGCATCCAGTTTTAGCTTTAGCTTTAATTTTTTTTACAGATAGTCTCCAATCCTTCATCCTGCACTGTTTGAAACGCAGCAGAATGATGCTTCCACCTACACGATACATGTTTCCATGGAGTATTGTGTTTGCACTATGGCAAACATGTTTTCTGTTATATGCAAACCATTTGTTTTTACACCCAGCTAAACAAAGTCAATTAGAAAACATGCACTTTGTCTAAGTTGTCTCTGGCCAGTTTTAGTCTGACTTTAAAGTTAGGAAAAAAACCCTTTTGCTAATCTTTTTTAAGCTCTTGTGACTATTACTGAAGAGTGAGAGGAAAGGAAATATGGAGGAGAGAGAAGAAGAATACAGCAAATGACCCGAGTTTTGGAATCAAACCCAGGACAGCAGACTCTGCTTATGGTGCTCATGTTTTACCAACTCAACCCCCTGAACCCTCTTTTTGCTCATCTAACATGAGTTGCCTGTACCCATTTTGCGGAGGTCAACAGACATAATGTGCTGCAGGTCCTGTGGTGACATTTGATGGCATTTGGAGAACTCCTTTACCAAAGTTAAGGTCCTTTCAGGGTGAACTTGCTTGGACAGCAAGACCTGGGCATCTTGACAACTGTTTTGAATGTTTTCCAATACAGTGAAATGGTTGATTTAGGTTCTTTTGGGACCTCTTTACACCCCTCACCAGACTCACTGAGTGCTTTCCAAATGATCAAAATTACTGTAAGTGTGGGACAGACAGTGATAAGTCTAAGACTTGAAATTACATCATTTAAGTTGTGAAAATTAAAACTTATCTTAGACTCTCACTCTGTGACTTGACTCATAAACAATCTTTATTACATATAATCAAGGTGACGGGAAGACGCTCAATAATCTGTAGACCTTACAGGGATACGTTTGCTTTATGTTTTTTTTTTTTTGTTTGTCAAGTTCTTAATCTGTTCCTGTTCTGCCATCTTATTCTCTCATTTTAATGAAAGTGTTATTACAAACAAATCCACTTCTGGTTTTTCAAAATAATATTGCTTGCCATCTTTTTCGTTACAATTATATCCTGGCATCTCCAATGTTCTTTGTTTCTGTGTGAGTAAACGAAAGGCTTCTAAACTCAAACTAAAGCACTAAAATGTGGACAATAGTAGCTGGTGAGAAAAATATATGAAGTTTTGTTGAATGTCTTCCGAAATCTAACAGGTGTTAACACATTTCTACATAAATGGATATTTTGATTTCTAAGGATTTAAATATTCCAAAATGATCAGTTTTACAACATTATAAGACAAGTATTTTTACTTGTTGAAGTATAATTAGATGTTTATAAGGTAAATTAATTGTAAAAAGCACATTATTTAACTTCATCACTTTCATCCTGCAGCATAGCCTAACAACATGGCATGCATCTGATGGGAAAATGATTTTTTTAAGTAATCAAAGACTTGAAAAAAGACACAAATGTGTCTGAAATGGCACTACCAGATTCACAAAGTCTTAAAAATGTGTTTTCTAAACTGAACAAGTCTGGAAAATTAAAAAATATGTTTTTTCTCAATGTTTTAGACGTTGTAGCAAATGAATTTTAATATCAGACAAAGATGACATGAGTAAATAATTTGTTGCCCTACTTGAGAGGTGGACAGTCTGACAAGGTAAATATACACAAAGCAGATCATGATTGATTGGGTTGAAATACCTTAGTGTACATTATTGTTTAAATGATTTAATGTGTTTGCATTTACACTTGGTTGCCAGATTGTTAGACAATACAATAAAACATTATGAAGTATAAAACAAATGAACAAAAAGTAATCATGTAATGTCAAATCAGTGTTGTTGTTCTGCAGGACAACCAGGCACAAAATGGAATAAAGCAAGAAAATCTCACTCACTGCTTCATTACCAATACCACAAAAATGACTGTAGTGCTACAAATTAATGTTCAAGTGCTTTAAACATCTTTGAAAAATGAATCATAAAATGTCCAAGGAGTGACCTTGGATATCTGAAGCCAATCCGCCTTGAGCTGCAGTGTGTGTTGGTGCAGTGAGGGCAGCAGGACCTCCACAGATCATCACAACTGCTTTCTGCCATCAAAAACAGACTCCTAAAACACTTTGTACATCCAACACTGAAGCTTTACTTACAAACTTTTACTCTTTTTTCACACTTGCTATCTTAATATTGAATCTTTAAACTGAACTGAGCAGCTTTTTCACACAGGACATGCGTGGATTTAATTAGAATTATGGCCTGTGTTGTAAAAATAGAAAAAAAACATTCATTGTGTTTGGTTTCTAGAATATTCTCTCTGCTGCACATCAGGTAGCACAGAGAGAGAGCGAGAGAAAGATGGGCTGTGCATGTATGTGTGTGTGTGCGTGCGTATATGTATGTGTGCTTTGTAAGCATGTGTATTTGTGCGTATGTGTGTCCGTGAGCTGGTGTGTGTAACTGCAGGCGCATGTGTGTAAGACTGCTGCCATGCCTACGAGATGGGGGATGGTAGCAGCACAGCCAGCTATTTTTCTTTCTTTCTCTCCTGAACATCAAGTTTGGTCTTCTATCAGCCTCGCCCTCTTCACAGAACAGTAGCTGGTAAAAAAAAAGAAACGGTGTGGACATGTATTGATAAACTAAAAGATATTATCCACATAATTATTGACTGATTTCTGTGGTACCGATGTTTATTGATCACTACAACTTGCCAAAATATGCAGAGTAAAATATTGATCCAAAGGTGAAGATGCTAATACCAGTGGGGATGGTGCGCTATGCTGAAATATGGATAAACACGAATTGATAAGGACGTTAAAGATGCATCTGCTGTGTCTCTTCTGAAACCAGATATTCATAGAAGTTTCATTCCTTTAAGCAGAATCCACATTTTCATACTTCTTGGAGGTTTTTGCATAATTAAGCTTGTGCCAGAAACAAATCAAACAATCTGGACTTTATGTGTTGCAGCCATATAATGTGGTGAAATGTGTCTGGGGAAAAAGTAACAAGCTTCTCCTCTTCTGCCTATATATGTTGTTAAGAAGTTGTGCTCATTTTATACTGATTTGTCTGACCAACCTGTCTAGTTGCCCAGGTAACAAGTTCCACAACATGTCCCTATATAAGTGTCAGAGATCTGTTCATTCAGAGAAGAGTAAAGAATCAACCTCTGGCTTTCAGAGATTTATATTCTCCTGACACCTAAACCCAACCTGTAATTTTTGCTAAATATTAAGAGAACAAATTATCTCTGGAAGTGGGATATTCCTGAGGCCAATAGGCCTTAAGCCCATTCACCCCAACTTCATTTGAACTCATTAATAGAAACTTTCTCAACTCAGGAAGGAACATCATAGAAGTAGTGCTGAAGTTATTATTCTCCAACACAGTTACCAAGAAGTCCATCTTGGACCTTGAGAGCTTAGCTGCTGCCTCAAAATCTTATGTTTTTATTGATTGTATCAGAACTTTTTCATGAGTAGAAAGCTGTATTTACTTCTTAGCAAAAGCTGCTAAAAATGATAACGCCTGAAGGTTTTGGGTGCTGGTCATTTCACCCCTTTGGTGTTTTGAACCTTTGCGGTTTTTGATAATTGCCCAACTTTTCCTTCAATTCATAACTGCCAGGATGATGTTTTATATGTGCTTTAGCAATCCATGATTTAAAGAAGTTTGCTATAACCCAATCTCTGTCTACTTTAAGTAATATGGACATGTGACTCCATTAAATAATTTGAACTTGAAAGTATCTATCCTGTGTCTTTACCAGATAATCCGTGCAGGACCACTGGGGTGTTGTGTGTGTGTGTGTGTGTGTGTGTG
>NW_006799978.1:1200175-1248613 GCF_000485575.1 Poecilia formosa | reverse complement strand
GTGTGTGTGTGTGTGTGTGTGTGTGTGTGTGTGTGTGTGTGCGTGCGTGCGTTCTCCCACCTATCTCCAGTGGTCGTTGGGTGAGAGGCAGGGTCACCAGTTCCTCACAGTGAGACACACAATACAAATAGACATTCACACACATCTTTAGTGAGATCAGTTCCTTTCTGAATATGCTTTACTACAAATTCAAAACTCATACGCCATGATTTTACTTGTTTTTATTGACTTTAGTTTATTTTACCAGGCCTTTGCAAAAGGCATGATTTCTTGATGGTTAACACAGACTACAAGTAACCTACCATTTAAAGGAGAATTTAATTAATACAACTGTTATTAAATTTCCACCTGTTCCTTTTTACTTAAGTTAGCATTAGCAGTGCAGCCCAGCTAGCCTTTTCAGGATGTTAGAAAGGAAAACCTTAAATTTGGATTTTTGCCATGTGGCAACTTCATATGCAGACAGTTATTATAGTAAGAGTTTTACTGACAGTAACCACCCTAATTCATGGTAACAGTGTTCATAAGATGTGCAAGTTAATAATAAGCAAAAGTATTGTCACTTTGCTACTAATTTGTACTTAACAAATAGTTTTTTCATGCTGCTGAATTAAAAGAAATGTAAGTGTTGCTATCTAGCGCTCCAATGAACTTTGAGATATGACCATGAAATGAAGGTGCTCACCAGATTAATTGTTGTAGTAATTGTAGATTATGGTAGGTTAGATAATGAGTTGTTTAAAGATTGTTCTCATAATTGGGATTTTTATGTTTATAACTTGCAAAACTTACAAATTTCAAAGATGCAAAAGTAATCCTAAAGAACAAATGTAAGAACATGCAGCTCATTTCTTTCAGTTGTATTTCTTCTTACATACACAACATGGAACAAAACAGAATTTGATACCAAAAAAGAGTGAATAAAAAACAGAAATCATGTGAAAAAACAAAAAAGTTAACTGGTTAATTTATTGTGTTTCAAGCAAGTAGTTTCATAACTTTTAGTCAAAACGATTAAGTTAACTGTGCAACTGACTAACAAAAAATTAACATTTTCCCCTAAAATCTAAACTATTTTGATGTTTTTATGTAAATCTTTTTTGCCACGTTTGATTGAACTGAACTCTTTTTGGTAAGTTTAAACTTCCCCAAAGTCAAACCTTCCTTGAGTGCATAATCAACACTTGTAGGATAATAGTGAACAATCAAAATGTGTGAATTTTGCAGTGTTGAGGTGAAGGCCGGAGGACGTTTCCCCTGTAATGTGCAGAAACTCTCTCTCTTCTTTTCTGTGAGAAGTTTTACACATAAGTTGTTGTGATGCTAGATCACACAACAAACATGGCAATAAGCATGTTGCTCCAACTTGCAACAAATGTGATATAAAGCATATAATAAAGCCGAAATTAAATGGGTCCCCCAGCTTGTGCACTTTGGGAGCCAATGGGACAACCTTTTCTCAACCTCTCAGTGTCTGAGGAAAGTTGGCCCCAATGTGAACGGTGTAGTTCAGCACTCATTGGCCAGCCCAACCACACCAGCAGCTGATGAGTATTATGTTTGCAGTTGGCACAGTTTCTTCAATAAGAAAACATATATCCAAAACATCTGCAGCAGAGTGAGCAAAGAGAGAAGAGGAGAGAAAGGGGAGGAGGAGGCTGGTGGGAGGAGAGGGAGGGCTGGGATGTTGGGTTGAGGGATGGGGAGATGTGGTAGTGGTGGAGTTGGGGGGGTAGAGATGTGGGGGCGGCAGGCAGCAGAAGTACGTCTGCGCTGCAAATCTGATGAGGACTTTTGAAAGGCTAAATCCCAAAGAGAACGCTGCTGCCTCGGCGCGCTGCACTACAAACAGCCAGAGCTGAGACAGCCTCGGCTTTTTCCACTGGAGGTGCTCCACCAGAGACAGGGAGAGAAATTATAATTATAACCTATGTATGATACACCTGGCAGATGCTACAAATGGATAGTATTTACAATAAGGAAAAAGTGTAGAAATGTTTTGCATGCAAAGTGTAGCAGTTTTTATTTGGAGCTTTTTGTGGTAAATATGCTGCCTTGGCTTCAGTATCTCGTACAGAGAGGGCTCACTTATTTGAAATGTGTGTGGTTATGTGTGTGTGTGTATGTTCTGGTTTGAACTCCTCCATTTCCACAATTTTTCCAACCATGTCATGGTGCATTTGGAAGCAGAGAACGGGATTCAGCTTTTATAACAATTTATATTCAAAGGGATTGTTTTCATGTCACATCAATTTTAACAATTACCCAAACCAAAAAACAAACTAATACTTCATATAGTGTCTTGCAAAAATATGAACTGTTCCACATTTTATCGACACACAACCGGAAACGTCAATATATCATTTAATTTAATGCAATAAACACAAAGTGGTGCATAATTCTGAGGTGGAAAGAAAACAATTCATAGTTTTTATTTTAGTTTTTTTAAATAAACTACAGAAATTGTATTCAGCCTGCTTTACTCTGATACTTCTAAATAAAATTTATTGCAATCAACTGCTGTCAGAAGTCTAATTTGACCTCAGTGTAAAGTCAGATGTTCTGTGAAGGTTTGTTAAAGAACATTAGTGAGCAGACAGCATAATAAAACTCAGACATGGAAAAAGTTGTGAAGAAGTTGAAGCAGTGACACCGTCATGCTGTGGGGACCCTTCTCCAGCAAACCAGGGAAGCTGATCGCCGGATGAATGGAGGTAAAAGCAGAAAGATCCAGGAAGAAAAACCTGCCAGATGTGGCAAAAGACTGTGTTTAAATGGCCCAGTCAAAGTTCATATCTAACTCTAGTGGAAAAAGCTATGATTTGAAGATTTCTGTTCACATAATCAACATCCAATATGACTGATCGTGAGCTATTTTACAATCAAGCCTCTGCAAATAATTTTTAACAAGTTTTGAAGTAAACAAGTTTTTCTACATAGTATTGACTTAGTGGAGCTGACTGCATGATGCATTATTTTCTTTCCATGTCACAAAAATGATTTGTTTCACTCAAAAACAAACAAACAAACAAAACAAAACAAAACAAATACACTAAAGTCTGGTGCTGTAATACAAAATATAGGCACATAGATACCTAGGATCTGGTGAACGGTGTGCTGAACGTCTGTGGACGAGGCTGGCTTCTCCTTGAAGTCATCACGTGCTTTCACATTGGTATTTTACATTTCTTACATTATTATGCAAGAAAATAAATGTTTACTCAGTTTAATGTAAGAGCTAATTCTAGAAATAAATATATCAGATTTTTTTTTCTGATTTCATTTTTGAGGGTAAAATATTAGTATTTTTGGGAGATTTATTCTTATTTATTTTAACAGAAAGGCATTCTAACCAGAAACCATCAGTTCACAATCTGTGTAAGTGCTAATCCCACTGGATCGGTGGCATTAATCTGGAAAGAGGTGCAGGAATCTCTCCCCAGAGATTCTGTTGAGACAATGCCTTTTTTTATGTGCTGCAGCTACAGATCACATTAAGAAGAGATTCTTCAGATGAGTTTAAGCCAACGACAGTCGTTTACACTAATGCAACATATTTTTCTAATATTCTACTAAACAAACATAAAGAAAGCATATTTTGTTTCCTGTCTGCGGTGGTTTAAAGCTTTTATGGGTAAATTCGACCCTGCTGAAGGCATGAATCATCCTCAGCATTGCTGGGCAACATGATTCATCAGACCTCTGTCATTTTGTCCAGGAAAACAGACTCTGAAACCAAACATGTCACATTTGCAGACAATCTAACTGAGAAAAAGCTAATTTAAAACCAAAATTAAGGGTTAAAGGCTAGGGTTTTTTCCTTGTGCTTTTTTTCAGTGCTACAAACATATTTTCACCTCCTGATAATTTTTCAGCTTGTTTTCCCCCCAGTTTAATTTACAGGAAGTAAGTCCCGGCTTGGTAGAATATCTGTTTATGTACGTTTGAATCAATTCCAGTAGTTCAGTGTTTGTTTTCCGTCACTTGCAGGTTCTTCCCTATAACCCACAGACACCAATAGATGGAGCTGTGGGTTTGAGGAGGACTAAAAGAGAAGGGGAGGTGGAGGTGCAGAGGGAAGGCAGGGTGGGGGGGAGACTTTCTCAACATTTGAAGTTGAGACAGAAGTGAGGAAAAGCCACTGTTTCTGAATCTACAGGGCAACTCATTAGCGGCACTGTACCACTGATGTCCCTGCGTTCGTAGCTGTGTGTGTTTACATTGTCGTGAAAAGGAGGCTTTTGTGCATCACAGACTATTACCACACGTCCCCGAAGACTGTGTCGCCATTAACTTAATGATGGCTTCTTGATGATTCAGGGAGAAAATAAGTGTTTTTCTTAGGTAGTGGTCACTTTACTTAAAGGGGACAGGGAGACGTCTCAGGAAAGGCACCCCTGGGGGCAGCCGTGTTGGTGCTTCTGTGTGCCGATCTGCAGCACGTGTTGGTGTGCATGCGTGTGCACTTGTGTGTGCATGTCTGTCAGGTTTCCTGCTGTGCGGTGCGGCTGGGAGCCCTAGCGAGGGTAAAATTCCATTCTCTCAGTGGAGCAGCATTCTGCATGAGCCAATTCCCAGGAGACACTGCTCTGCATGTCCTCCAGACAGCCAAGCTGAGGCACAGGCTCAGGCTCGCTTATTAACTGACCTGAGGGGGGCGGTGGTGGAGGAGGAAAGGAGAGAGGGAAGGAGGGAGGGAGCGAAGGAGGAAGGGGGGGCAGAGATGGAGAATAGAGGAGGAGGAGGAGGAGGGGAGGGTGAGCCCAGGGAGGCAGGAGGAGGAGGAGGTGGTGGAGGAGGGAGAGGGGGGGAGGGATGTAGTGTTGGGAATTATGGGTTTGTGTGTGCATGTGTGTGTGCGTGGGAGAGTGCGTGTGTCTGAGTGTGATCAGGGGTGATGGGTTGTGGGGATATGTGTGTGTGTGCGTGTGTGCGACTGTGTGTGTTTCAGAGGCAGAACTGGTTGAAAATATTAACTCTTTGCTCGCTGAGCTGCAAAAATTCAGGATAAGAAAGGCAGAGTGGATGTCTAACAAGCTGCGCTGGATGTTTGTTTCCTTGTTCTCAATGCAACGCCATGTTAGCATCTGTTAAGGCGGCCTTCAGGTACCACCAGCTCTGCCTGTTCACTTCAAATATAGTTCGACATTTTCAGAACTTGGAGCTAAATCATTTTATCAGCCGTGGGTATTGTTTCATGTCATATTATTTTCACCCCTTAGCTCACAACGTTGGGGAAAATGTGATCCTACTCCCCATCGAAGCCCACACAAGCTATTTCTGAAACAGAACTAAAAGCATCTACTTCCTCTATTAATCTGTTTAGACTAATTTGCCATCCCTGCGCGCAAATATTAGTTTGTAGTTTTGTGTGTCTTTCTATAATTGCTTGACACAACTGGAAGACTCATTTGTCATCAGGATGAGGGAATGGCCTAATTGAAAAGTGCTTTTCAATTACAATTTGTTTAACTTAAATAATGAAATAAAATATAGTGCTTTAAAGTTTTACTTCTTTTTTTTTGTATTATTATTATTATTCCATCCAGCGACGAAGAGGAAAGAGTGTGAGAGAAAAATCACTCACGGCAAAATGCAAATGAGCCTGGAAGCTATTACGATGCTAATGAGATTCCACCATAGAAGTTGCTGCTCCGGCATCCGGGGTATATTTCATCCATATTTGGAAAACAGTTGTGTGCTCAAAATAGGGGACATGCTTCCCGGTTTTCAGAATCGAGTTTACAAGTTTTTTTTACTTTCCTTCTCCACAAGCAGCTTGATATTGGTAACAGTTTCCCAGTATTTCCAGTTTTAATAAGCTTGTGCTCTATTCTTAGCACTTAATTTGCTTCATCATTACTTATCAATCTCCAGTCAGCTTCTTTTATTAATACAATCAAGTTCTTTCTTCTGGTGATAAAATATTCTCAGATGTTCTGGATGTGGTGACATGTTTTCCTCAAAAAGAGAGAGCAAGAAAAAAGCAAAGTAGTGTTGATTGTTTGCAGCAGCAGCAGTTACATCAAATATAGAAATAACTTTACATTTTCACTTTCTGCTCTGAAAGATGAAAAGATGTTTTGAGAGTTCTTCCGAATTGGAGCAGCGTTGGTGTGTTCAGGTGCAAAACCTGGAGCAAAAAGGTGTACTTTGTATGTTAAAGGCAGGTAGGTAGTTAGGTATGTAGGTAGGTAGCTAGGAAGACAGGACATGTTACCATAGTAACACCAAAAGGAAACCCAGCAGAAGCAGAGTCTATATGTGTCCTGACCCATTTCCATTCTCATCCACAAGTGTTTGGTCTCCCTCACAACTAAAAGCACCGCTCTCTCCTGATCCTTGATGCATCTGACGTATCCAGCAACTGTTGAAGCTCCAAACCTCCAGCAAATTTTCAACTTCCAAACGAGCAAACTCTCAAGGAACATTTGGCTTTGTGCTCAGCTTATCTACATCTGATTCCATTCGGCTTTGTCATGGCTCAGAAAGTAGAAACAAAACTGAAGCAAACAAAAGTATGTCAGAAATAATCAGGCTTAGAAAAGCTATTAAGTGAGAACACATGATGAACTTAAGCAAAATATGGGCACAGGTTAAAGATAAGAGTTCCTCACAGTTAGTTTTAACTGTTTGGCTCCAGTCACACCAACCTTTAAAGCCACAACATAAAAATTTAAGCAGGAAGATGGACAGTCTCTGCTGTTTCTCGGAGATGTCATCAATAAATATCATCACCTTCCTAAAATAATGGTCTAAGTCATTTTTGCCAGAAGTAATTTTGGCAAAAATAAAAAGAGAAAGAAAAAAAAAAACTGAAAATGACCTTTCTTTCCAAAATATGTTTTAGCCAAAAAATTACTTTTGGAAAAATGTGGCTATTATGGGGAAAAAAAATACACCATAGACTTTGGCCATTATTTTAGTAAGCTGAGGATATGATGACAATAGGAGTTAGCCGACTCCTTTGATTATTATTATTATTTTTTTTTTTCTGGATCCAGGGTTCTACATTGGAGACTTTGGTAGTAGCTGTGATTGGTTCTCCATGATGCGCAGCGGGTGTGAAGATGGTTTCTTCATCAGAGAATTTAAAGAAAGTCTCCTGCCACACTGGCCAAATGCCAACCTAACAATGCTCACACAGGGCTGGCGGCGCTCCAAGTCGTTTATTTTAACGCTGCTTTGCGTGTGGCATCCGCTCCTATGGCTTAAGTGAAAATAATCTCATCCAAAATCTGTGACAAAAAAGTACTCCATAAAGATAATTATATGGTGCGCTTCCCACTGAATAGACGTCCCAGCTGGTGAGAAGAGGTCCCACCTCCAAATTGTGCATATAAACTGTACACTGGGAAACTAAGGGAAGTTTTGAGCTTTGCATGCAATGTGCTAAATGTATTTGTAATTATGCCAAAAGGGTAATAATGGGGTTTATAATGCTCAATCTCAGTTGTTCTTGTGAGTGTGTGTCCTGTGTTTGTCCTGAAACTCCATCCATTTTCTGTACACCATGCACACACACCTAAGGAGAATTTAGAGAGACTAATTAACCTGACAGTCATGTTTTTGAACTGTGGGAGGAAGCCGGAGTACCTGGAGAAAACACACACATGCACAGAGAGAACATGCAAGCTCTATGCAGAAAGACCCCAGGCTGAGAATCGAACCCAGAACCTTCTTGCTGCAAGGCAACAGCTGTACCAACTGCTCCACTGTGCAGCTGTCCTGAAATTCAAGAAATAAAGAAAAGAAAATCTAGCTTAATTCTGGCAGATTACTTCAATAAAAGAGCAAAGCTAACAAAGGATTTATTTCATGACTGGTGAACAAGGAATACAATGAAGTCTTATGTTTTTCAGTTAAAAAGACACAAGCAAAATTGTTGTTTATTTTAAAACAGAATGTAGCTTTACAAACTCATCTTCTGCACCTTCATGAGTTTGCATTTGAAACTGAGAGTGGGACACATCTTCATCATTCTGACACAACGTCACTGCTACTCTCTAATGACTCAGAAATCTAACAGCTTGTTTGATAATGTAACATTTCTTGAGAATTGCATTGCTCTTAAGAACGTTGTCAAACTCATCTACGACTGGCAAGATTTAATCACCTCTCATTGTGTCTGGTTTCATTTGTAAATACATTTTTCTGCTATATGATGATTTTATTTCCATTCATCAGAACTGTTTTCTACGTTTGTCTGTTTTCCTGCATGCTTCCTTTGTTTAATTTCTGTATACAGACGAGAAAACCTAGATATTTATCTTCTTATTTCTAGATTATATTGTTATCACCTTCTTCTCAACACCCACATCTGTCGATGCACTTAATCATTTCTTGCAGTTTGTACTAAAGCTCTCTGGCTTTCCTTCGTTCATTGTCTCCCTTTGTGCTTGTTTAAGAGTACTTGCTGTCGGTTTGCAGATTTATCTCCTTTGATGGATTTCTGTTTTGTGCAACAAGTTTTTCTATTATAATCTTTCTCATTGATGAATATGACGTTTTGACTCCTACTTGCTTGCTGTCTTCATATTTCTGCATTTATGTAATCCTTTTTCTTTGCATTAGGAAATAAATAACCGTTCTGTATACATGGGAGTGCATAAAAAATGTGATAACTAATGTTGGTAGTATATGTCAATGACAACACATCCAATGGAAGAGCTAAGAATGTACAAATCTGAGATTCTGTAGGAGTATTTGCCATTTAAGTTCTTTTTATTTCATAATAAAAAATGTATGAGACAAAATAAAAAAATATCTTAATACAGCTGTGTAATAAGATGTATTTACTGGTTAAAGATGAAAATAGCTTTACTTATTTTTAAATTTTGCATTAAATCATCTTCTGCCATCTGTTCCATAAACTGCCCACCATTCTGGTTTTATGTGTAAATTTCACTCAGTGTCCTCCCACAACAGTTTTGTATACTGATAAACAGTTTTACTGAGACTGGTTTTGTTCAGGACAAAGCAGTTATTTAGTGAAGAAACTTACTGTCAAAATGTTTTACAATCTAGTTTTGTCCTTGTCTTCAAACTAATTAACAATTTGTTTCAGTAAGAAAAACATTCTCAGTGTAAAAAAGACAAATGTGAGGAGAGTTAAATGTACTTGAACTGTATCCATCAAATGTTATAATTTGTTTCCAACGGAGGTTGAAATTATAAACTGATACCAACAACGTGATTCTTAAAGACAGAAACAACTTGGATCATAAGTTTCTCCAATACTGCGTTTGATTTATTCTCTTTTGCTTAAAGACGTGACTTTTAAGCAAAAGGTAGCTTTCACCTGGTTTTGTTTTACTGCCAAGACACAACAATTATCTGTCATTATTATTTAAAACACTGAACTGAAAAACAATGAAAAGGTTAGTAGTCAGTATCCATAAGCTGTGAAATTCTAGAACAATAGCATCTTTTGTTCTCTGCTTGTCCTGCTCCTCATTTTATTTAAACCTTACAGTCGATAAACTGCAGTGGTTGTTGTGTTGGTCAGATAGAAGGACTGTTGCAAATATGTATGAAAAAGCTGAAAATTTTGAAAAGGACATTAAAAGACTTTCGGAAATCTTGATGTTCTGTTGATCAAGACTATAATAAAATATTTCTGGTTGGATTTGGATGGTAAAATGTAGATTTTGTTACTTTGCATTTGACTGAAGGACCTTCCTCACCTGTCGGGAGAATATATTGAGGAAGAGAGGAAAGTGGGCTGTAAAGTTTGTGAGTGGCGGTGTGTGGGGGGTGGTCACAGGGAGCTGCCTTTTTTATTTATTTTCTGGAAAAAAGCTAAAGAAGGAGCTGTACTATAGACAGTTTGAGGAAAAGCAGAATTGTTGAATACCTCAGAATCGTCTTAAGCTAATTTGAATTTAAACAGTAGCGATGTTCCCCTTGGAAAAGCTCAGTGAACTCCAGCATGAGGACACAGCTTGGGAAGTAAAGCAGGAGCAGCAGAAGAAAGCAACCATGTGAATGATGTAAAAAATCCCAAACAGGAATCTGAAAACGTTTACTCACCATTAAACGTCTTGTTCTTGCTTCTTGTGTGACTCATGTGGAGCCATATGGAGCAGCCTTCTCCTAGATTTGTGTGACTAACTCATCAAAGATGGACACCATGAGATTTTACTAATTATAAAAACTATTATAAACATTAGAACCTTTTTTGTTTTAAATCTATTGCTCAAAGTCGAGACTTTATTGAGTCAAAACTTTATGGAGTCAAGCATTGCTTTAAATTGAAACTAACACACTGGACATAGTTAAGTATTCACAAATTCATCTACTTGCAGTTTTTTTGTGAAACATGTTTCATGCATTATATTTAAAGTATTTGAAAGAAAATGCAGTTTTTGAAGTTAAAATGCCAAGACACAGAACAACTTGACACATTATTAGCTGACATTTGTGTTATTAAATGTTTATCTCAATCCAGCAGTTACACGAATTGCAACTATGCTGCTCAACGTTGATTAATTCAAATACTCCATTTATTGTTGCTCTTATGTAATTGTCAATAAAATAAAAATTACTAATTAATTAGTTATTAGTAATATCAGAACAGAAAAGTTAACAGTCATAACCATTACATGAGATTTAGGGCTTTGCAAACCTTCTATGTTAAAACTTTCCTTCTGGAACTGGTAAATTCAGCCTCTGGGAAAATGTCCTCCCTTTAAATGTTAAGAGACTTGTCGTGGTTTTACCAAGTGAAATATTAACTTCTCATAAAATCTGAATTTGCTGTTGGCCCATTAGTTCAAAGTCACCATTAAATTAAGCTGTGGTAACAGCAGCATGCAAATAAATACATAAACATCAAGCATGGATGACATAGCAGGAGATATTGATGTTTGGTGGTCAGTTATCTTACCTGGAGGTGATTCCCAAATAAAATTCTGCTTGTTGTTTGGTCTTAGATAACCAAACGTATAACTACTGGTTGTTTAAGTTTGAACCTGATATTGTGATTTTAAAAAAGAAAATCAAATCATAGATCACATTCTAGCATGGCAGGGCTTTACTTCAGACCTACATGAAGAATGTAATTATTCAAGCAGATATTTTTGGGACTTTCATATAGTCTCAAAAATATTGAAGAAATATAGAAGAAATAGAAGAAATTTGAGCTATTAATGACTAATTAGTCATTTTCTGTATCATTGTTGCTCGGCTGTTCATCACTTCATCTCTGGACTCAACATGATGTGTTTGTGATCAACTGCACTACAACCAGGTTAATGCTGAAATGTGGTAAATGAGCTGTTCACTTCAATGTACCGTATTGCAGCTACACTCAAGCAGTAAGCGCTTTAGGGGAGCAAGTAAATCCTGTTAGAAATGTCAATTGAAAAGGTCTTGAGATATTAAAAATGTAGTTTTTAATTAACGGTTTATTAATAGATTTTTCAAACTTTTTTTTTTTTAATTACCCGACCGGATGCCTGAGGCGTTTGGATTACAACTTTTATCTCACTCGATTCAGACTGCTTTCCCCCCCGTTCAGCCATTTTGGATTAAAAGTCAGACTTCATAAATGCTGTTCATTAATTCCCAGTGTGTGCAGTTAATGTGAGATTCGGTTGCATCGTTACAGTCGGTCTGAGTGTCTGTTTATTTTTAGATTCTTCTGGCCACTTTTTCAGCCCAGGCCTGATCTGTCACGGTGGAGAGCATGGAGAAAATCTTAATCACTGTGCCACAAAAAGATTTTCACTGCACTTCGCTGTGTCCGGTATGGACATTTTTCATATTAGGTACACATACTGTCACAGTCAATCACAAGATTGACATGTCTAGTAAAGATTACATATGTGGAATGTGTTACAAAGTCATGTTTATTGGATGTAGTGTTGGAACTATGCAAGATAATTTGTGTTGCACAGAAACTAAATATGCTGCAGAAAGAAATAATTACCTAATTGTTCAAAAGTACATATTTTCTGTTTATGGTTGTGTGTTTAGCAGGGATGTAGTACCACATCTTGAGTTGAGGGTACAAGTAAGAAAGTCATATTTAACTGGGGTCATAGAAATTTGGTGATGCTAAAATGGGATTAAACATCCTGACCAGATTTAAAAGCCACAATTTCAAATATAAGGTATACTGGATTATATAAGCCTATGTATGTTATCTATCAAATAATTTGTCTCTAAATAAAGAAGTAAAGATAAGTATTATTGGTTTAAGTCAAACATATGTCACAGTAACAAAAGGAACCATTCAGATAGTCCTTGTTCAGGTGATTAATGGGTACAACAATAAGTAAATAGATTAAGTTAGTTGCTTTCACTTTTGTGCAGGCTGCTTGATTGTAATATATTTTCAACTAGCTTTAATTTTTGTTTTTTTCTTCTGAAATCATCAAATTGGCAGCATTAGCAACAGTTTATGCATCAATGATTAACCAAGACTTGCAGAGCTGCTCTGTCATATGTACATCAACAAAAGTAACACCATCTCTTGCTGTGTTTCTTTTAATATAAGAAAAAAACAATACAACATTACATTTAAAATATTTAGTCTAGATCCCATTTCCTGTTTTTATCCATGTCCTTAGTCCTTATTCTGCCTCTATCCTTTGACTCCTGATTTAGGTCGTGGTTTAAATATTTCAGGGAGAAATAAGACTCTGTTAAGAAACAAATGCATCGTCAGTTCTTCTTGATTCCTGGTCATTAACATCAGATTCCTACCTGTATTGTATATGTAGGGTGAACAGTTAGAAATCCACCATCAGATGATGCAAATGTAATAAAACTGAATACATTAGATGTTACAGTGTTGCCACATAAAATCATTTCAAACAATTTCCTTTTTGGTATTAGTAATTATTTATATTGGCATGTAAATAAATTGTACAACTTAATGGGTCATGTAATTGTAAAATAATCTAAATAGAGAAATCTGTTTTAGTCCTAAGATTTTTGTTGCAGTTACATCAGAAATATACAGCAGAACCAGAAATTGCTACACTTATTGTTCCACCAAAAATACGTTTCTTTCCTTCTTTCTCCAGTTCTGTCTTCCTTTGTTTTTTCTCGGTTTTTTTCTTTCCTCCTTTCTTTCAGAGACACAATTCTTTAGCACAGTACAGCACTGAAAGAAAGATAAAGAAGAAATGGAGACCATCACATCAGGAGTTTTATGCTGAAGTTCTAAGCAATGTTAAAAATTATGTTTTATTGATGCCATTAAAAAGCACCAGCATAGTATTTCTCATAGGAGTGATATTTCATTTTCCGTCACTTTACTTCTTGAATAACCACATATCAGGGCATTATGTCCAAAGCACTGTCACTATTTATTGACAGTGGAAGACTGCCTTTAAAAAGCAGAAAAGTAAGAAATATTTCTGTCTAGCTGCTGAATTAAACACCAAAAATCTGACATGATTCAAACACACATTTGGAATGTTGATGTAGAGTGACACTGCAGGATGTGTTCTCTCGCTGCTGCAGTCAGAGAAGCAAATGTTCCCTCATCTTCCTTTAATCACAAATTATGGTGCATAACTAGCCAGGTACAAAGACTCCATCATTAGCAGCAGTGACCAGAGGCAACACAATCAATACAGTATTAAGAACTCATTTCTCACATAAACTCAGTTTGTGTATGCAGGCTTGTTAGCCGTGTGGTTCAGCATCTGTGTTATCATCAGGTCTGCAGAGATTTACTCCTCATAGCTCAAAGCAGAAGGGGGTCAGGATTTTTTTAAGATCAGATTTTCATGTTGAAATAAGTCAATAAATGTAATGTATGTGTTTACATTTGTAATTGTGAATCTAATTTATATCTTAATTTATTGGAAAAATATAATAAATAAATCATACTTGTACCTTTATGTTTGACAGCGTGAACAAAGACAAATGCTGCTGTTGTTTTTCTGCAGATAAAATGTGTCCTCTTCCTCCTCCATGTTGCATCAGCAGGTTTGTGCAAAGACCCCAATGCACTAGTTAAACACCGGCTCCACTGGCTGCTCTGTATTTGCGTTGCATTTTACTGTTGATTCACAAAGCACAACCTCTGATGTGCTTTCAGATTTAGAATGTGCATTTAGTTGACGTCTGCAACTTCCCCTCTAGATGTCACTAAACTCTGCTCTATCTGCAAGAAATGCTAGTTTTTATCAACACACCTTCTACATTTTCAAAAGTTGAAATTAATTCTCACTTTAAAATGTGTAATACTGCTTCACTGTCTCAAATTACAGAAACAAATATGATTATCATTAACCATAATTTATATAATATTAACCTGAGACTGAAGAAGCACCTGAAAAGTTAAAGATGCTTATACTTTGGGAATTATAATGGCTTTTTCCAACCCTAAAATACTATTTTACAGTATCTAAAATATCTTAATTTGAAAACACAATGTATAGTTTCATCCCCTTACCACTGGGTTAAGAATTTACTGCATTACTCAACCAAACAAAATGTATCTGAGTTGGTCTGAGACCTAAAACATCAGAAACATATAAAGACAATTACAAAGTCGACCTTCTGATCAGATGTTGAAAAACTCATCCATCGTTTATCTTTAGTTGAATTGATTAGTGAAACTGTCTTTTGAGGTCTGCCTTAAAAGTTGATCAGATAACTGCAGCTGATCCAGAATGCTGCTGCTCACATTCTCACTAAAACCAGGAGAGCACATCACCCCAGTTCTAAAAAAGTCCTTAAACTGATTCTCTGTAGCTTGGAAAATAGAATTTAAAATACTTTTCATTATCTTATAAGTCACAGTACATTAAAGATCTGCTGTTGTTATATCAAGCTTCCATATCTATCAGAACCTCTGGTTCTGGTCTGCTCTGCATCCCCAGAATCAGAACCAAACAGTATATTCCTCTAATCTGGAACAAACTTTCAGAAAACTTGAAAACTGCTGAAACACTGAGTTCTTTTAAATCATTGCTAAAACCCCACCTGTTTAGAGCTGCCTTTGATTAATAACAACTGAAACATCGTAAAGCGTTGCCTATTTTTCAGCCTGTCATCATTTTTCCTTACTCTGACACTTCAATGGAAAGTTTTTTGTTTGTTTGTTGTTTTATTTTCCTCCTAATCATGCAAAACACTCTGAATTACCTTGCTGAAAATGCACTTTACAAATAAAATTGCTTTACCTTAAGGAAACCATAGAAAGGATTTTTCCAGGATTAAGAGAAGTGGCTCTACTCTGAGCTTCTCAACCTGTCTAAGGGAGAGCCCAGACACCCTGCAGAGGAAACTCATTTCCTATCCTCCATCTCCTTCATTCGGTCACAACCCAGAGCTGGTGACCACAGATGAGGATGAAACGTAGATCAACTTGTAAATCTAGAGCTTCACCTTTCAGCTCAGCTCTCTCTTCTCCAAGACAGGCCAGTACCATCACGTCGCTGCAGACGGCGCACCAGTCCACACAGTCACTCCATTTTTCCTTCAATCTTGAACAAGACCCTTGAGAAGATCTCTAGCATGTCAGCAGCTTCCTCTCAGAATGGTCTTACCAGAATGCCCCAGATCACAACACATTTGAAATCATATCTGCATTTTCAGTTGCTTTCATAATGTAGTCATGATCTTTGGGATTCCCGTGTCAATCTGATGGATTTCTGCACCTCTACCATCAGTTTCAGTCACTGCAGAGGGAACTGTGCACCACCCAGATGGTCAGTCTGAAGTCACTTTTATTTTCAAGTTCAAATTCATTTTTCAGAATAATACAATACATATTACTGACTAATACATGAGATTATAGCCAAGTGGCTAATTTCCATCTCTACTCCCACCAACAGATTGGTGTTAAACCACAATAATAAAAATAGAAATAAAAAACTAAATAACACAACAGATAAGAAATGCATAAAACAACCTTAAACTGTATTAGGTCTTTGCATTTACTCAGTGTTGACATTTTTGGCTTTACATTTTTTTTGCGTGGAATTAGAAGTGAAAGTTCCCTTATCTTACTCTAAATTGTTTCAAAGTGTGAGGATCACAAAAGGGAAAATCCAAATAAGTTTTCCTAGAATTGAATTTCCTGGAACTGAACAGTCACTCCTAGAACTCGATGAGTTTCACTATGACTGCTCCAACCACACACAGACACGCATTGCTCTTTCACATTGCTGTCTAATGCTTTTCTTCTAGTTGCTGATCACTCTTCCTCCTTCTGCTCATTGATGAATACAGTAAGATGTTTTCTGATGCATGTTGCAGACGGGCTGCAGTTTGAAAAACCCACAACTTCTTTTTGGTCTCTTGGATCGATTTGGACCTGTTCATCCCTCCTCACTGAGCTCTGAGTTTTACTTCAGCAGTTTGCAATGTGCTGGGGGCCAGCGTGCGGATAAAATGTCTTCTGCATGAGAAGAGTGGATTGATGGTTGCTGCATGGTGAGAAAGCAGTGAGTGTACATTGATCATTTTTGGTTTTAGTGAGAGTTTGGGTGGGGCACAATATCAATAAAATGTTATGGATTTGCTGCAACTGATGCCCATTTGAGTCTTCTGTGCTCCATTTAAGACATACTTGGTCGCTATGACAATAAGTCTTGTGAATGCTCTTAAAAAGGAACTCTCACACTCTACCACATATAATGGACAGCCCACTGTGCACCAGAATACCTTCTCTGCAAAAACCATCCAGCACTGGTCAGTTTTGACATTACAACAGTCTTAATTCTGTCTGAATTGGACCATACAAGCTAACTTTAACATAACAAAGGATCAGGAATATGGAGACCCCAGAGGGGAGAAGAAGAAGAACACCAGGGAGGAGATTCACTGATGTAGTAAAGGATGATCAGAGTTAGAGTAGTAAAGTCAGAGACAAAGGCTAGGATGAGATGGAGGGAGATGTGGAGAACCCGGAAAGAAGTGGTTGGAAGATTATTTTACAGACAGCTTTGTGTTTCTCCCCTCCACCACTAAGACTTTTCATTTGACCATGGTATCAACTTGGGAAGAAGATGCCACAAGAACACAAAGGGATTCCTCTGAAAATTACTCAACAAAGGTTGTACTTGTGTCAGACTGCCTGCGCCGTAAAAAAGGACATCAACATGTCAGGAGACAATAAATCTTCAGGAAGATTTTTTTGCTGCTTTGACTTGTTTTTCTGTCAACCCACACATTGTTCTTTTTGAGCTTCATCCAGAGCTTTATCTTACCTCACGTTGTGGGAGTCTTTTTATCTTTTATCTGACAAATATCACTTACTCCAATCAGGGATAATGATACACCACCGACCTGTGACACTTGTTAGAGGGGGGGATGTATGACAGCAAAATTAATTCAGTCCTTAATATTTATTTAGTAGAAGCAGAAAAAAAATGGTTAACTGAGCCAGTTTGAGACATGGACCAAATTGTGATGGTTAGACAAATCTCCAAAAGTGCAATTCTTTTAAGGTCTCCAGTGGTCAGTATCAAAAGTGGTGAAAAGCAAGAACAGTAACAAGTGGACAAGGTTAAGGCTCCTTGATGCTCAGAGGTAGGAAGTGTGGTCCAATCTAACAGAAGTGACTGTATCTCAAATTTCTGAAAAAGTGAATGTTTCTGGCTGATGGTCCTGATAGAAAGATTCAGAGAGCATTGTAGTTCATTGCATATGTGCTAAAGGATGCCTGATTGGTGTACGTATGGTTTTACTTTCCATTCTCCAGTAGTCACTTAGTGTGTCGCTATGCTCCATGCAGCATAAATGTTGAGAGCCCACTGAGAGAAAAGGACAGTATTGCTGCTCTGCTGTTGAAGTTAAAGTAGGAAATATATAGAAACCTGTTTGTCTTTAGTAGGACAACTGAAAGCTGTAAGATGTGCATTTTACTGTTTTTAATTTAGCAAAATACGTATATAAAAATTGCAAAGACACAAATAAAAATTATATACTTCATTAAACCACACATTTTTTAGGAGAAAAACATCAAAGATGTCTGGAAAGAGTCATTTATATAAGATCTCCAGAGAAAAATGAAGAAGTAGCAGCTAGTACTCATCAAACTGTGATAAAGTGACAACAGCAGCTCGCTAATGAAGGAAGGGATGCTTACACCAAAACTCTATTTTTCTTTTTTACATGCAGTGATTGCACATATTCAATGTATTTATGAAGATAGTTCTTTATATGTTGGGTTTCTTTACAGAAATTAACTATGATAACAAGATAACAAATTGTGATCTCTATTTTTGAATAAATACAATAAGTGCAGCTTTATTTTTATTTTTTTAAAAGGTTTATGCTTGTTTTTTTGTCTACTTTAAAAACCCAATATAAAGAACATACAAACTATTTTCCTTTGTAGTTTATGTGATATAGATCTTGTCATATTCTGCTAATTTCTATATTCATTATTACTAAAATGGAGTCTTCTAAATCTGTTTTTGTTTTTAGATTACTAGTTCAGTTGGATTCAGTTGTCTTAGGTCCTTGTTAGTCTGTTCACCTTTATTTGTAGTTTATTTGACTCTTAATTCAGCTCCTTTGTGTTAATTAGTCTCTTTCCCTCCGTTTCCCAGCCTGCATTGTGCCACAGCTATTCCTCCACTCCCCTGATTAGTTCATCTGATTCCTTTGTCATTTTCCACCACTGCCTCACACTGAGTGGATTTCATTGTTCATTGGTGGATTCTTCCATTACTCTGCATGACCCATGATTCCCCTCTAAGTTTCCTTTTCTATTCATTATTAGAAAAACTCTTCAGTTCTGCCACAATCTCTGAACTTGGATCCTTTACTAAACACACAACAAAATCCTCTTTTTTTTATTGCATTTCTAAAATTAAACTTCTTACAGATAAATGTTTTTTCTAAAGAGGTTCTAACCACTGTTATTTTGTAATTGCAAAAGAAAATAGGGGCACCATATTGGTCCCAACCCAGGGTGCCGCGTCCTCCTAAATCTGGCCGTGGCTTCATGTCTGTGTTTGCACCCTCACATGTGATATGATGAAAATATTAATAGTAGTTAAATGTGGGCACATTCTTGTTTTTTACTCTCGATCCAACATGTGAAATTTGAACAATAACAAACATGAAAACACACAAAGAAAGAGACGCGTGCAACACACCACACTGAACTTTGCAAGAGTGCAAAACTGAGAGTAGGTCTTGAGGGAACAGGAAACTGGCTTCCCTCCTCCCCCCTTCAATTCAAGCCCCCCACCCCACCCAACTCCGCCGCTCCCCCCACCTCCTCCCCCTCGCTTTCCTCCCTCCCTCCTCCGGCACCACGCTATAGCAGGGAACTAGGCAGGCCAACTTGCAGAGTGCAGCTCAGCCTCGATAGCGGCTGCTTCCAACTGGGGCTTGTCGGAGAGCATCGCACTCCCATGTGCGCTGCTGTGCCCGCTGGATGTTGAAATCGCGCCTTGCGCCTCGCCAGGAGCCACCATGTCCAACCCAACCCACGACCCGTTCTACTCCTCTCCGTTCGGACCTTTCTACAGAAGACACTCGCCCTACATGGTCCAGCCCGAGTATCGGATCTACGAGATGAACAAGCGGCTGCAGACGCGCACAGAGGTGAGTCCGCCGGACGTGGCCGTCTCACAAAAATGGGACACTGGAAGAGGGAGAGTTGGGAAGGTCCACGGAAGGGAGGGAGGGAAGAGTAGGGTTTGGAGAGGGAGATAAGCTGTGACGGTCCGTCATTCAGGAGATACGGATGCCAAAGTGCCAAACATTCCTGAGGTGAAAGTAAACAGCAACGTGTGAAGTCCACGCTGCAAACACGCAACACTTATTTTAATCTTGGGACGTATAGGTACGATTTTTAGTGACAAAATAAAATGAGTAGTGCAGGAGAGGCTTACATGTGGCAATTTAAAGTGCTAAACTGCGTTGTACAAGTGTCACCTGTGATCCACCGTAAGCGGGAAACTCCAGTGAAATCAGGATTTGACAGTTTTAATGGAAGACACAGGTTTTAAAAGGGGGTGCGCTTAGAGGAAACTGAAGAGTGGGATTTAAAATAAAGAAGTCGAAAAAAACTATCCGACTAGGCTGCAGTGACTGAGGCAAAGTAGATCTATCACCTCATGTAACCTATTTAATTTGCATACATTTACATATTGCCTGGCTTTAAAATATTTCCATAAACCGTTGGAAAAGTTCATGGAAGAGTTTCTGCTAAAGCGCAAATCCACCGTTCAACCCGTTTAAGCCAAACTTCCTCAATGAAAGTGGTCCTGATTGCAGATTTATGATTGCACATGGGGACGAATTAATTTCGTGTCAGTCTCCTGATGCTTCAAGTCGTTGGGCGCTAAGCGTGTGTGGCGTTCAGTGTCATCCAGCCTGAACCTTTGGTGATCCCACTGTGAGCTGCATGGAGAGCATCTGTCTCCGGCAGCTGTTCCGTCATCACACATGTGTGAATCTGCAGATAAAAAGTTCATCTGACATGTCAAGTTTAAAAGAGATGGACATCTTAAGCAAGAATCAATAAAAATCTTAGTTTTAAATGATCCCACATTTTTAAATTTCAATGAATTTCCTCTTCTTCATGTTTTAAGATTTCACCATAAAAATATTAAAATTTAATTCTATGTCCTAACTTCTGCTTGTACAAAAATGTGGAAATTTGTAAATATAGCAATTCTAAGATGCCAAAGGCAACATATTCTTCTCATACGGTGAAAAATAAAACAAAAATATACCTCGAATACTCCGTCACTGCATATTTCACTTGCTATGCTTTCAATTTCTGATTACCATTTAAATATTTGGCAATTTGGATGACTTTCAGTCTCCCCAGGCGAACAGCTCATATAGATCTTGACATTTTCCTAAAGCTCAAGACAAGTGGTGGGGATATTGTGGAGATGTTAAAGAAAGAAAATAATAAGGAATATTTGTGTTGATGGCTTATTAATATTGCCATTCAGCAATAACAAGTCATTATCAGGTTTTTGCAATGTAATGTAGCTCTATGATAAACTAAATAATCAGCATATTGTTTCAGCTTTTAATATGTTGCATTCAAATTAAAATTTTACATATTTGATACTTTAAATCAGTTTTTTTAATAAAATGCTTGAAACTGAAATGTGCTTCCTGCAGTTATTTTTGTCTAAATTCGGGCTCCAGTTGAGTTACTGCAGTCTCTTACAGAATGATGCTGACTTTCCAGAGGAGGAACTTGCAACTTTAAGCAGACCGACCAAGGCAATGTTGCTGAGATGCAGCAGCAGCAGCAGCAGCAGCAGCCTCAGTCTGATGCATTATTCATGCAGAGCCCCAGTGGACCTCAACTCCTGTAGCACACATACCCAGAAACCAAGTGCAATCACCACGCACACAATCTGAGACGCATGGACATGTAGGCACACGTTTCCAGACGTTTGCGCAGGTCTAGGTGCACTACCATTTAAACCAATACTTTCACCTGCAAATATATTTATCTATTTCATCTTTTGTTGCTATTGGCTTGAGTTGCATTTTCAGCCTCCTCTTTGTCTTTTTCTTTCTTCCTTCAGTAGTCAGGATATACATCATGTGCTTCGTGGATATTGTTTGACTACTGAAAATTGTGTCCTATAGGAGAGAAATAAAAGCCTTGAGTTTTGTTTGAATCCAGATGTGCCATATAGCGGGGTTCAGGCTTTTAACATAATTATATCATAATTATGCTCATGAAAGCAAAACCCAAGCCACAATTTTACCTAAAACTGCTTCATTTAGTGAAGAAAAAAATCCTTAACTTCATAGAGATTCTATATTTGTGTCCTGTATCTTAACTAACACGTTGAGGGGATACATGTCATACTTTCCACATGAAGCTGCAGACATTTATGTGGTTAGCTGCTGGACCGGACCGTGCATGAGAAGTCAGTCTGCCGCTTCTCATCACTGAACTTTAAAAGACAGTTCACATTAATAAACTAGATCATGTGAGTAGAGAAGTATGAGGGTCAAACAAGCAACTGGGGTCTTTGGAGAGAAATCTGCAAAAGATATCTCTAAGGTTATAGACACTACTGCTGGGATTAAATTGCTGTTCTGTTATTCTCTGACATAATTAAACTAATCAAGTAAAAATGTATTCATTGTTTCTTTTGCTTCTTATTCTGCTGGCACATGAATTTAATATTTATCTGCTACATAAACTGAATTCATTTTTGTTTCATTTCAAAATAATTTAGTGTGCATTATACTATTTTGACTTCTGGGATCTTTGGTCTTTTTTGTGTGAATAAGCTGCAATAAAACTTAAATAACTGAAACTCAAGCAGATTTATGTGGCACGAACTAAACAAATCACTGCTGTAGACCATAATGGAAATCTCCAGCATTTAACTAGATTTTAAAAACTGGGACGATTCCTAGTAGATGTCATATGTCATTACGAGAGGAGATCATTTTAGACCTCCTTTCTTTAAGCTTTGCAAAAATTATTACTACCCTGAAACCTCTTCACATTTTATCACATTACAGTCACAAACTTCAGTGAGTTTTATTTGGATTTTATGTAATAGATCATCACAGTTTAATAACTGTATAAGGAAAAGGACAAATTATTTACTAAATATATTGCAAAGTATAAATGTAAAAAGCTTGGTTTCTATTCATCCCCATTTACTATGAAACCCCCTAAATAAAATCCAGTGCAACAATTTGCCTTCAGAAGTAATTTCAAATACGGGGTATAATTTAATCCCAATCAAAATCCAGCTGTTCTGTGACACACTCAGATGTTTGTTGGAGAATATCGATGAACAAACGTGAAGGAGAAAGTTGTTGAAGTTTAAAGCAGAGATTGGTTCAAAAGCAAGATCCCAAACTTTGAACATGTTGCAGAGCATTATTCAATCCATGGAAAAAGTATGGCACAACTGGAAACCCACAAAGACCTGGCAAATCCCCCTAATCCAGCAGATTGGGCAGGAAGAATGTTAACAAGAGGGGTCAAATGGTTGAAGATGACTCTGGGTGAGCTACAGAGGTCCACAGCTCAGGTGGTAGAATACATATTCTACCACCTGCATACTGGATTGCAGTAAGTTATTAATAAATGAGGTTAATAGAAGTTTCATTTGCAGTTTGTAACAAGTCAAAAAGAGAACAAGAAAAACATTTGTGAGAAGTTAAGATGAGACCAGAGTTTTACCTTTTGGGCTACATGCAAAACTCTATTTCTGATGGAAAACTATTACTTTTTAGCATTTGGAAAACAAATCCCCCAAAAGTGACACTTTCTGGTGGGTACATAATGCTTTGGGGACGTTTTCCTTCAGTAGGGACTGGAAATTTGTTTAGAGTTGATAGAACTAAAAACAGGACAATCAAGAAAGAAAACCTGGAAAACTCAAAGGACAGATGTGGACAGATGTGGACAGATGTGGACAGATGTTCATCTTCATGCAGAAGCACTTTGCTAAGCAAACAACCAAATAGAAAGGTTGACACAGCCTCCATTTAATTCTATTTGAGAATCTTTCCCAACACTTGAAATTTTATTTCAGTGGTGCTCTCTATTTAATCTTGAAATACAGTGCAAAAAAAATTATAAGTCTCTGTATGTTCAAATAGAGGTAGAGGCAGTGTTTATGAAGACTTGGGGAAAGATGGTTCTGCAAAATACCGACTCAAGAGAATTGGATACATGTGCATGCCTCACTTTTCAGTGAAAGTTTTAAAATGAAAAACACATTGAAATTTGTGACTGTATTGGGTTTAAAGTGTAGGAATACTTGTAAGAGGCACTGTAGGAGTGCATGCTACAGCGTTTTTCAGAAAAAAGCAGGTTTACTAAGTGAAAATGATGTTTAATTTTAGTATTCAATTTACTTGTGCTGGTTGCTATATTTTAATGGTCCAGTCAAAAATGTTAACCTTACAAACAGATGCTTAATGTAGTGAAAGAAGTGGAATTACTGGCTGCAACAAAAAGCTCAAACTGCACTTGGCAACCTGCTGAGGCTAAAATGACTCGGGACTACTGCTTCTGCTGTTGATGAGTCGGTTTTTAATCGGTTCTCTTACTACATTGCAGTTTGGCACCGCCTTCTGGAAAAGTGCTCAGAGTTGTGTGTTGTTAATCCTGCTTTTTGAAATTCTCTCAGTTGTCATGTGCATAGGTGGACCTATGAATTATTCTGCTACTGATGCAGGCAAACAATAGTTGGAGCACACTCACCTATAGCAAAATATCAAAATAGATTATTGTAGTACTGAATAATGGCAGTTGTTAAAGCAGAAACACACACACATTTGCTTGTCTGACATGAGAAATGCATTAGAGCTTCTTTATTTGTTCTGACATTTACATTTGACTGTACATACATTCACATCAGTGAGGTTTGTTTCTTAATCTTACAACAAAAATGTGTCTTTATTTAACTTGATATGCATGTGGGTGGAGAGATATAAAATGTAGAGCAGAGCCAGAGCTAATGATTGCACATATAATCTATCCTTCTGTTGCTTACAGTCAGTTTTATGTTAACTGGTCAACAATATTTCTGGTTTTCTGTTTCTGATAGTCTGCTTAGAAACTACAGCCAAAATTCTTGGAGTTTGTTCAAAAAATAAAATAATAATGGATTATAAGGGTAGTTGTTTTTATTGCAATTCCCTTCATTCTGTGCTTGTTAGTGCTGCTGCTTTGGATGAATATGGGCTTTGATTCGAACATCGACTGAAGCATTTCTTCGTGGAGTTTGCATGTTCTCCTCTGCATGTGTGGGTTTTATTTGAGGACACATTTCTTTCCACATTCCAGAAACACACACTTTTGGTTAATTGTTGTTTCTAAATTGACCTTATGAGGCTGTTTGTCTCCATGTTGGTTCTCTAAATGGACCTGCAGCCTGTACCTCGCCTCTGTCCCCATGATAGTGGGGATAAGCTGCAGTCTCCCTGCAGTGCTCAACTCTGTATTTCGGGTATTAAATTGAATGCATTACGAAACAAACAAGTAGCTATTCATTCATGTATTTAATATATTAATCAACTAAAGCCAAGGAGCTCAAATCTATGGCGTAAAGGTGCAGCTAACATTCAGGTCAGTTTTGTTTTAATAGAAGCCAAACAAAACGTCGCACAATTTAATATTCTGACTCATTCATATCTGAAAAAACTGACTGTTAAAGTTCAAACCTAAGAAATAGATTTACAGTTTCATTAAGAAGAAAAAAATTGAACTTGAACTTGAAGTCCTTTGAGTCTTTGCAATAAAACCACAATGGTTTGAGGGCTGCTGTTGAATCTTGTTCAACAGAATGTTAGGCCTTTTACATAGCAAATCTTTATACTCAGTTACATTAATGATAGTAAGAACACAAAGGATTTTAGTGTGGTGTCTTTTAGGAATTCTGATCCTTGCAACCTCTCTATAAACATTTTGAAAACCTCCAGAACATTCCTAAGTTTGAGAAAGGTACAAATCTTGTAAATCTTGCTACTGCAGTTTAGCATTAATCCTCATACTTTCTATGCATAGCCTCAGTCTGTGCTAATGAATGTTCACTTACCTCAACATGCAGGTTGCTTGAAATGGCTCCAACTAATGGCAGGATGCACTTCTTTTTTTATTGCACTTAGAGAATTGAACTTTCAGATGGCCAAGTGAGCCTTAAATATTTTTGATCCATCTAAAATGTATTCTATGATACTCCAGCATACATGTCTCAATAAACAGTGTGATGGTAAGCTTAAAGGTCAACAAAATATTTATTTGAACTCTTTAATCACCAGTCTGTTTTTTCTACTACTTGTTTAGGTTGTTTTATCTAATAATGGCTGATGTGAATTTATTTGCATGATCTCACTGGGGGCTTCTTCGAGAGCATAAACCTAAATCAGGATTAGGATCAGGAAAAAAATTGGACTAATTATTCAATAACATTTTTACACCGCCTTTTCACTGCAACCAGAAAAGAGCAGATTTACATTTAAGTATGTTTGTAATCTGAATATTCTTATTACAACATTTCCACAGCCAGGTTTATGTGCAGACTAAGCTAACAAGAGGAAACATTTTGGGTTTTCTTGAGTTTGTTGAAGAGCTTATTTGTAGCAGTAGTTCTATCTTTATTTTAATCTTTTTTGCTTTTGTTAGGACAAACAAGAAGAAATAATAACCTGGGTATTAAAATGATTCAGTATTTCTGTTATCTGATAAAATAACTCTCTCCACCACTGAAGGAGAATAATTTATCCTAGTAAATTAACGTGACATGCTCTGTTGGGTTTGTCAGTTGGACTCCTGCATTTTAGGGAAACTTTCCTCAGTACGCAGATAATATTTTTTTGGTGTGTTTTGTTTTCAGTAACAACCTTTGCACCTGGCCGTAGTTTCATGGAAATATGACCTAATAAAAGCCAACAGTGCAGCTGATCGCATGTTTGTCTGGGATCAGAGCTCACCTTTGAACTGAAACCTCTGCTGCCACTAAAGCAGACCCTGGTCCTGTGATTACTCAGGGTCTGTTTCTATCCCAACCTTATTACCTACTCCATTCATACTTATTACCTGGCTGGCTGTATTTCTGTGCCAGACCAACTGCTATCCAATTACCTTCATTTTAGTGAATGTGAACCTGCGCTGACCTGGCAATCTAAACAGGCTGTGATGTGGGTTTGATGCCATGCATACGGTGTGACCACATTGTTTCGGTGCTGTCGCGCGGAGGGCACAGACCTCCTGCGTTTGGAGGGAGCCACGCTGATTTGTGGGGGAATTCGACACTTAAGCATATGCAAATGTACAAAGGCGGATTAACATTCAGAGGAGGAGCTTGGTCGACCTTAGCTGGTGCAGGGCCATTAGCATAGAGGACATTAATATTCAGCAGCAGAGAGCGGAGACGCAGAATAACACTGTAAGTAAAACTACAACACAGAGGGAGAAACAGGAGGAAAACAAAAGCATTTTAATGGAGCCGCTGCAATAATACCCGGCAGGCTGCATTCAGAGGCTTCGCTGCTGCTGCTGACAGTGGGTCTAATGGTCACACTCCTTCTCAGCAGATAGACATGCGATCAGTAACAATGATTGGCAGGCCTTTTATTGGATTCTTGTGTCTATTGCACATAGTTAGTCTCATTCTCATTATTTAAATGGGCCTGCAGACCTGACTCATTGGCTTCTCTGTGGAACTGGGGGAACTGGAGTGTTCATTATGGTAAAATCCCTTGTTCCTGTCAGGAGCAAAGTGGATCTGTTCTCATCAGCGCGAAGTGTCAGATTGACATGAATAGGCTTATGGTGTAGAGGTCAAGTTGGCAGTGTGCTGTTAGGTTCACATGGAGGGATTAAAGATGAGCCACCAAGAACACAGCCAGAGGTTTATGTTTGAGAATCTGCCTTCCTAAGACATTCTGTACATTGTGGCCTTAATGGAGGCCTTTACTGTCTGTAGGTCATATGAAAACTGACATGTATTGAGTCTGATATCACCGTTGTACTGGAAATAAAAGCTTTATAGCACCCACCCAAGAACATCTGGTTCTTGTCTAGCTGGGAAGTTCACAATTGGCATCCAGTCAAAAAAACTGCAGTAGCTCTGATATTACTGGCTACAGCTCCAGTATGCAATGATGTAAACCTGACACCTGGGAAGACATGCTTACATCATACAGAAATTTGCTTTTAAAACACAAGTCTAGAGGCAAAAGAAAATCAGCCGTCAAAGGAGACTGGATTGAGTCACAATACAAGGCTTCATGGTCTCTGGCAGTTTGCACTCTTGTTTTTTCTTAGGATTGGACCATCTTGTGATTCTTTTAGGATGATTTTTTTTATTTTAATTTAATTTAATTAAGATTCAGACATTCCTTAGAGTTGATGATTCTTGTTCAACTGATGAACGTTGGTCAGTCCTGATTTTAATCACTCAGTGATCCGTTTATTGATTATTTTAACTGTATAAAAAATATGTCACATTACTCTGCACCGATTTTCCCTCCTACACATTAAACAAAGAAAAAGTGACACAGTCTCGATATGTCAAAAATGTCGTGTTTACTTCGCATTATTATGACAGCATTATTTTTATTTATTCCTCTATCAGCTGAATCTCTAATATGCTCCATTTTTATGATTCAAGGCTTATTGACAAAGAGCAGCCGTCTGCCTTTGTGGGCTTGTGAAACGTCGCTCAGTGCTCTCACATTAAAAACAAAGACATTTTGCATTTTCATAATTTGGCCAGTCACTGAAAGGACTGAATCGCATTAATCCTGCGTCTCTTCGTTAAGTCCCTGGCAACATCCGCCTCGCTAAATTAAAGAATAATAGTGCTAAAAGGTGAGCAGGCAGACTGATCATTTTGAAGGGACAAAGTAACCTTATCCACAGAAAGCTGGTGTCAGAGCTGAATACCTCATGCCTGTTTATTGCTTTTTTTCTTAGAAAGCCATTTTTTGGTGTGAAATCTCTGAATAGAGACAGAAATACATAAAATTCAATTTACCATCTTACAGTAAGTTTTCTATCTTGTCTTATTCTTCTATGGAACACATTAGAAAATAGTTTAAACACTCATGATCAGTCACTGGCATACAAAAATGTAATTAATCTATTAATTTTACAAAAATGTAACCAGCAACTAAGACACACACAGCTTGTAGCTACTACTTGACTTTCTATTGGATCTTAAAGCTCTCCCTTTATATTATATAAAATTACTGCTTAGAGATAAATATAGGTAATTGAAACAATATGTGACCTAATATACAAAATGGGTATTAAAGATTTGGACTAAGAATGAATAATGTATAAAAGTGTTAAATAAGAGTTAAGAGTAAAACCTGATTTTCTTTCTTTTCTAAAATACAGTGAATGTAACACCAATGTGACATGTACTTATTAAATATGCTGTTGCTTTCTTCATAAAAGTTGGACAACCATGTTTGTAAATTACAATCTAAACAGGCTTGCCATTAACTGAATGATTTTTATTATTCCATCAACTGTTTTTTTTTACTTAGTCACAAATTGAAAAAAAAAATGAGGGCATGTTTATATATTAATTAGTTCAGGAATACTCAAACTGTCTTTACATATCATGGTCCATCCATCCATCCATTTTCTTCCGCTTCATCCGGGGTCGGGTCGCGGGGGCAGAAGCTTCACAAGGGATATCATATCATGGTTATAATCATTAATCAATAAAAGAAGAAGTGAACATTAATCAAACTGTTAGTTTGCGATCAAAAAGAAACCAGACTGGAACCAGCAGTTTTAGAGCTCTCAATATTTTTTCTTTTATCTTCAGCTTCACACACTTCAGTTCAGTTTACAGCATATCATGTCAGTCAAAACAAGAAGAGGGAGAATCTCCCTCTCAGCTGAGCCACCTGGCTTTTAAGGGATTGGCTTCCACCAGGACTAATTAGAGGGGTGAAGACATTCACATTTTTAGAAAGAAAGAACAAACATTCATACTAAACTATTCCTAAAAAAATGTCCACACAGTTACAATTAACTCAAACAAAACTAGAAACAAAAAAAAAAAAATCTGGATCCAAAGAAAATCAAAAATACACCTCTCCTCCCTCTCAGACAATGGATTTTCCCAATGAGGCTGATTGAAAACACCAGGTTCTTGTAAGCACTGCTCATGGGCGCGCTTCCATGGCAACACATGACCCGGTGACCTCAAAGAGAAGAGATGATTAAAACAAGTAAATAAATCAAATTACCTCCCCAAACACAATACAGTTACCCAAATAAATAAGAATATATAAAGTACACAAAAAACAGCTCCTGTTAGGGAGGAGGTAAATCCCTCACACAAACCAAAGACCTGTTTACTTTTAAGTAGAAGCACAAAAATCAAAAGTATAATTGATGCTAACGCTAACTTTACAACTGCTACTATAGCCTAAAAGGAAAAGTTTAGGAAAAGTTTAGGAAAAAGTTCATGGCAGTTCTACGGAGATGGATGCAGATACAGATTTTCAGCCTGACTTTGACTCACCCCTGGTCTGATAGCTTTCAACACCAGAACCACAAGGGGTCAAACTAAAAGAACATCTTACTTGGTCAGATCTGGTGGTTGACTTACTTACTAACTCTTCGTCACCTTCATCTCTTATTTAGTTGGAAGGAATATTGACTTTTCTGCTCCAACAGCAGTTTTGTCTGCCTGGAGGTCACTCAGAGATTAGCAACTGTCAGTTCTGCTACAGGTCATTGAACGTCTTGGTGGGTCCTCACTTTGAAATTGGATCTGGATGAAGAAAGTTACTAAATGACCCTGCACCAGTTCAGTGCACAGAGGAAAAACAACAACATCTTTACACAAAAATAGCAAACTGTATGTTGCAAACAAAAACATCTATCGCTACGTTGATTAGCGATAAATGTTGACTGGAGCTTTTTTCATATTCAAAGGAGACAACATATGACTAATTCTATTGAATCCAAAGAGATTTACATTCACAGTTTAGCTCACAAACCAGTATTTAAAACTATGACTTATTGTAGACTATTTCAAACCTTTCCGAAATTCTAATTTTCTTAGAAAACAAAAGTTTGACATTTTCTGACAAACCTCTTGTAGAATAACATGCCAGTTGTCAAAGCTTTTTTTTAAATTAGATTCTCAGAAGCCTCCTACGGGAATTAGAGGTTATTTTGACTTGATCTAAAAAGCCTGATAAGGACATTCTGAAGTGACCTTGGAAGGAGGAAAGTAGTTTTTGTAGTTGATCAAATCGGACATGTTTGTGTACATTACAGTGACCATTCTGTTGGCTCTCATTTAACACAACTGAACAGTTTAGTGTGGTACTCCTTTAAATATTTGGATTGTCAAATGTGCAATGTAGAAATATATGGCCTTCCAGATAAAATACTCTTAAATTGATATTTTTGCTTTAGTGTCAAAAATAGCATACCCTTACAGATTTTATGATTTCTTTCCTTATGTGAAAATATATCAAAATGGTGCTTCTTGGCAGTGTCCCATTGCATGTACGATGTTGGAAAAGGATGTTCCCAGAAACTCATGAAAATGTATAAAAAAAGAAAAGAGCTCCGGTGAAATCAGAAGCGTCAGTCACATCCAGCAGGATGCTCGGACAATGGACCCACCTTTTTCCTGGCTCTTTCCCATGGTTCCTTCCAGGCCGCTCTGCCCCTCAGATAACAGAGAAGACAGACGTGCCTGCAGTCAGTCTATGTCCTGTTGTGTTCTCTGTTCGCCATGGTTGACAACTCTGTCCTGAAACTAAGAGGTCACAGGTTGTAATCTTGGATCTGAAACAGTTTGTGCTCATATTGTTTGGCGAATATTTGAGTGGCACAGTGAAAGCTTGAACTGTGGGAAATTAGTTATTCAAGTTCTCCTACTTTTTTGGCCTAATGACAAAAACCCCCAACAAACTAAATGTTTTTAATTCCACATGTTTTTAGTTTTGTGAAACATGTTTAATGAAAAAATCTGGAAATTCTTGTCGTTTTATGTTTCTTTTAAAATTCACTTCCTAAATATATATATATATATATATATATATATATATATATATATATATATATATATATATAAATATATATATATATATTTTACGGTAAACGTTTGTTAAATTTATTTGAAATAAAACACATTGAAGAATAATTTGGATGCCTTATAGTCCATCAAAAATTAAAAAGTGAAAAATTAAAGTTGGCTGCTCAAACCTTAAAGAAAATCGGAAATCTCTGTTAGTCAATAAAATCTTCATCCATTATGTTTAATAATAAATTATAAATTGGACAAGTCCACAGTGACAGTAAGAGACATTTGAGGCTACAGTTGTTTATCTTTGTTTAAATGATTACATCAAAATGCTTAAGGTACTATTGCAAAACTAATGCTCTGGTCAATGTTACAGGTGTAAAATTATGAGATAGACTCCTAATCCCAGTGGAAGGGTTTTCATAGTAAATGTGTGTGTACACAAGATAGAGAAACAAAAGACCAAATAAAATTGTTTGTATCCTCCTAATCTTAGTCTCTCTAATCAGCTTTGTTAACTAATCAAGGGTTTATCTTCATTTCCGTAAGTCGAACAATTAGCAATCCAGAAGGTGTATGCAGAGTGGTATGACACCGGGTTTTATTGTTGCATGCAGCTTGGCTCATAAAAAGCTGTGCAACTCCAGCTGCATATTTTTACCAGTGGAAGCAGCAAATATAGAGAGGGAGGTTTTACTCGAGGGAGGTTTCACCAGCAGCCAGGCTCTGCTTCGTGCTGCTTTCTGGCTGTTTCATCATTTTGCTGATCAGCTGTTTGAGTCTAATGGAGTTTTCCATGTAAATGAGCTGAGCTTCATAATTCTGACCAAGGATGGAGACAGACTATAGACTGTAAATTTATTTCATCATTACAGATATTGTTATGGATACTGCACCCTTCTCGATTAAATCTTTGCTGAAAAGTTGCACCTGTGGCTCAGTATCTGCATCAGTGATGTGTCACTGCGAGTGTTGTACAGCAGCTGGTCTTCAACTTTCCAAGAGGGCTGGCTAATTGTGTATGTTGTGTGTTGCTAAAGTTTTAGGATATTTTTTTATTTAAACACTTTACCAGCAGAAGAGTTGACTCTAAACAGAATTAATTACCTTCTGACAAACTAGAGCAAGCTGTGACTCCAGAATTATTTCCTATTTTATCTTTGTGAAACAAATTCATCTGGACACACTGGCACTGTAAATGTGGGTTTTGAGTGATGTCAACAATTAGCCTCTCAGTAGTAGAACATCAGACTAATTTTTAATCCAGTGGAGTTATGCTCACTATTGATCTTGTTTGATTCATGAGTTCAGATGAAGCTGAAAAAATCTAACATTTGTGGAAACTCTTAACTGCTTTGGACAAGTTCACTGAAGGAATGATGTAAGGAATATGTTTGTGTCGAACTTACACATAGGATTTAGCTACTGTATTGCAAAATCTTATTAATAGTGTGCAAAAATATGATTTATTCATTTCAAGCATATTGAAAATACATTAAACAAAAGATTATACTGTGAAAATTAATCATGCTAAATTATTTAAAATGGACTTGTATATTTAACGCTTATTTACATTTTTGTAGGCAAACGGAGCCTAAAATATTTTGACGATAAATTACTTGCTTTCTCCTTTACAAGTCAGAATATGCCTGGCTATTTTTTTTTTTTGTTTGTTTTTTTTGCGCAACTGATACTTTCCACCCCACAACATATTATCTTTTTTGCAAGTTTATTTAAATAAATAACAGGAGTTTAGATCAAGCTCTGATTTGCTCTCTGTTAGAATGTAAGATACATTATTTTTAATCACTAATTTGTAAACACTTGTAAAGAAAGTAAGTTCTTTCCTTACCACCAGCATTTCCAAATCCCTCATATTTCTTGACAGATGAAAGTAGTTACACACCGAATATTGTTGCCAGTGTTATTTTGGCCTGCGCAGGATGTGTCCACTGACCAGAAAAGGTCTTCATTCTTACTTTCTCACCAGCTGATCTCTAGCCAGGGCTGGTCGAGTATAAAATCAGACACTATCACCAGTCTCTTCTCAGATTTTGCTTTTTGAAATACATCCCTGTTTATGTGGTTTCTAATATCACTGTGTAAAGCTACAGGTGAGCATCTGCATCTGCAGTGTTACATTAAAAATGTCCTAATAGTATAATATATGAAGAAATCCTGTATGGCTGAATCTTCCTTCCCAGCAGCCCGAAACCTCATTGTTTAGTGTGCTACTAAGCTTAGAAAAGGGAAACACAATCCAGAGGACTGCAGTGGTCAGTGAGTCAAAGTCAGAATCTTTATTCTCACTCATCTTCATATTTTATATTACATATTACTCAAGGATCCTTTATATAGACAATTTTCCTCAGGCCTGGTTTTACTTGGTCTCTTTGTTTAGCTTATTTTATGGTATTTTTGCTTACTGAATGTTTTAAAATTTGTTGTAAGAGTTAGATTTTTATATGTCAAGGAGATAGTTTCTGATGTATTTTATTATTTTTGATTTTCAACATCAGAATTTTTAGAGTCTAAATAGATGTCTTTAGTTCTTATTTCAGTTAGGGAAACATTTCACTTATCCATATTTGTGAAATTAAAAAAAAAAAAAATTCCATAATCGGTTCAGGAGCCAACGAATGACAGCAACCAGAAATCAAATACAAAACATAAAAATGTAATGCATACTCATATGGCTATGAACAAGTAAAATCCATAATTTGGTTGGTAATGCTTACTTGTAGCGCCACTATGTCTGTGTTTAATGGACTTAAGTCATTTCCACTGCTTTTGTGTCTTAGAAGAAACATCTGGAAATATACTGGTTAATACTAGTTTTCAGTTTAGCTTGACCTTTTACCCCCCTAATTATTTTTTACCCATTTCCAATTTTTTCATGAGATATTTGTAATTATTTTTGTAAACTTTATTTAATTTCAACAGTTAATCAGTCTCACCACAAACGCAACAAAAATACAGAGATTGTAATTTTACTTACAAAAACTAGAAACATACGAGTTTGTTCTGCTGCATTTATTAAATAGTTGACAAAAAAATCTGATTTCTTAGTATCTGACCTACTGATTGATAGATCTGATCAAGCTGATCTGATAGACTGATTTCAATCACTGGTGGAATGGTTGGAGAAACACTAAACCAGCTTTGTCAAAGACAGGCCAAAAGGGATTCACTTGGTAAATTTAGTCTTTTGCTAAATAATTGGTGGTGTGCTGTCAGGGCCAGCAGAGCCTTCTCTGCTAGCCCTAGAGAACTGAAAAGAAAAAGTATAATGTTTAAATCATGTTTAATTTTATCTATAATTTAATTTTTATTCTACAAATGAGTTGCTTATTGGAATTATTGGGACTTCACTTTAATTTCCTACTTTAAAAAGTTCCTTAAATGCATCTGGAGAGAGCAGCACACCTCAGAACCTGCTGCACAAATTTAGCTACCCCTTCGTCAAAAATACCGTAGTTGGCATGACTGACAGAATTATCAGCCAATCAAAATTGACATACAATGACGGCATGTCCCACAGGGCACGTAAAGAACGTCACCTCCTTTTCACGTCACTGTAGTGAACTTGGTATTTACGAAATGGTAGCCGGGTCCGCTTCAACTCCGGTAGAGATAGTGACAAACTTATCAAAATCGCCTAATTTAAGACGCCCTTCAACGGATAAAAAAGAAATAACTAAAAACGGAAAATCCACACCAAACCTGGATACACTAACATAGACCAGTAAGAACTCTGTAAGGCATTTTAAAGACTGTGTATCTATGAACGCTACGAGTGGCTAACAGCTAGCACTGAGCACAACAACCTGTGGATTTTATTTACAAATAATGGGTGAGTGTTACTTTTCTATAAGCCTACATTCTCATCCAAATTTTACTTAATATTTTTCTTTTAATCGTTCAGATGTGCTATTTGAGCAGTATGGATTGATGTTGAGCTGAACTGGGGAACATAGACAAGTTTTGTTAAATTGCTGGCTGTTCAATTATATGCGCTGTTGCCTTCGTATTTTGTTAATATATACATTGATGTATTGCTTGGTATGTGCATTGTTGCTTTACTTGATGTATTTTTATTTATTGGCATATTATCGGATGCCTGTTGCTCGGTGTGGTGCATAGTCTTTGCATTGTCCTTCATAACATGTATTGTTCAGGTATAGTTGACGTCTATTGAAGGATCTGACTGAAATCCTACGGTTCGCCACTGTAATGATAAATAAGATCAAAAAACATCTGTGGTATGCATCCGTAGCTTTTGTTTAAATCATTTCAACCCCCTAACGGTGCTGGATAAGATTATACAATTAAAGTAAACAAAACATTATCGATCTTTAAAATTTATTGCAATTATGAAGCCAAAACTGTGTAATTCCTTCGTTTTTTTTCATTAAACTTTTATTGATCTTTTTTTCTGAATGAGCAGAGATTTTTTTTTGTACATTTGACTGATATCTTGAGGAAAATATCCCCTGTCAGTAAGTCAGTGTCGCTCCTCAGTGTGTATCTGCAGCACAAGTGACTTTATTGCTTCTGTAGGAATCAATTCTGCTCCATTCTGGGTGAAAGTCAGCAGCCTTGAATGTTGTCTCCTGTCATTTTTCAAGCTTATTCTGAATCGAGTTTCTCTTTAAAACACCAGACAAATGGCTTGTGTGTATTTACTCTGACCTTTCCTACGTTGTTGCTCTGTGGCACGTATGTGAACCAGCTCTGCGACTCCTGTGCATGCAGTCTGATGCAGTGAAAGAGAGGGACAATGGGAGGGAAGAAGAAGCCCAACTAAATTGGCAGATATGAAATTAAACTTGGGGACTTCTTCAGTGACTTCATCCAGAGAGATAAAGTTCATTTCTGGGGAACGTGTAGAGGCTGTTCAAGGGCAATGACTTTCTCCCGCTGCATTCATTTCTCTTCATTTCCATAATGCGTGGCAGGTGGCTGTATGGTGGCCAAATGCAGCAGCATGTATAGTCTGCACTCTAGACCCACGGGAATAAACATGTTGATGTCTAACATTAGTGTGTCCTGGGTCTTAGGAATGATCACAGCAATGGCTGTATGGAGGGAATTGCTTTACTTTGTCAGTTTAAGCACCACTAAAGATACATTGCCAATGAGGTAAAGGCTTATTCTCTCAGGGATCTCTGTCTCTTTGTATTTATTTAGCATCTCACTCAGCCATACTGGGAAAACCAGGAAATAAAACAGTAAGCCCAAACCAAGTCAGCCTAATTTTGTTATTCTTTAACTAACAAATACTAACTGTAGGGTTTTCAAAACAGTGATGGTTGTTTTGTAGCCACAATTGTATTTAAAAAGTCAAATTTGTTAAAAATAAATAATAAATCTAAGTTTTTAGTAGCTGCAGGAGCTGCTACTTAGAATTTTTATACTTAGTACCGTGTTTCCCCGAAAGTAAGACAGTGTCTTACTTTCTTTTTATCCCCAAAAGCCCCACTATGTCTTACTTTCGGGGTATGTCTTATATTGGAAAAAAATTGTCGAATGTCGAATGAACGTATGGAGAGGGGGACGGCGCAGGCGTGGGCAGGAGGCGGCGCTCATTTGGATCAGACGGAGGCGGCAGACGCGGTGACGTATGGAGGGGGGGCGGCGCGGAAGTGGGCAGGAGGCGGCGCGCAGCTAGATGAGAGGCGTTTCCCCGAAAAGTAAGACATATGTCTTACTTTCAGGGTACGGCTTATATTAGCCGACCCCCCTGAAACCCCCGATACGTCTTACTATCGGGGAAACACGGTATTTTTGTGTGCATTGCAAAACATAGCGTATTCTTTTACACATAATTTTATTGACCAGTGAATCTGGGTTTCATTAACAATCTGTTTTTGTCACCTTTTAACACCATCCACAGTAAAAGAGCAATGAAAGTCTGTTATATCACCTAGCTGAGGCTCTGAATGTTGCAAAGATGTGAGCATAGCCCAAAAAAGTGATTAAAAATTAACATTCAAAGCAGATTGCTTTGAATTGTCAGGTTTTCATGATAGATTATTCTAAATTATTTTGCAAGAAATTTATTTTCCACTATTGTTCAAGTAAAAGGTTTGTGAAAATATGAACCTTTGTCCCAACTAATGTTTTCAAAAATCTGGACTAAATGTCTAAGGAGAGCAAAGTATTGATTGAAGAAAACAGTTTCCATATTGTTTGATCTCTGTATTGATTAGAGGACAGAAACTTTCTGTAAACTTGTTTGTAGCACTTGGGGTTCGATTAGAAGTGCTTTTCATTATTAAGTCCATTTGTAAATTAGCACAGAAATGACTCTAAACAGGAAGTGACAGTATGACAGGTTAGCTTACATTAAAGATGTTTTCCGTTGAACTTTAAGGGCACACTCCAAGTTTTTGAACACAAACACTGTGAAAGTGTAAAGTGAGTCACTTGGCACAAAATCTTTGCTTTTATTGTCACCTTATGTTCTTCAGTGAGCTGAAGCAGTTTTGATTTTTGTTTTGCTGCTGTGCATGTTTCTTTACACACCAGTCAGCTGCACTATGAACTATTCAAAGGCTGAATAGGATCTCAGTCATTGGTAATTCTGCAAGGTCAGGCCCTAGACACACCTACACTCTTGAAGGCTTTTCTGCCACAAGGGGCTGGAGGCGATAACAAAAAGATTTGGACTGACAAAAGCTTCCTGGGAAACCGGTCCGTGTTAAACAGAAGCAGTGGGAAAAAGTGAATGCAAGCATGTTTATAGTGCATTGTTCTCTTTGAAAGCATGCCGGTTTGTTTGTGTATATATGCATCTCTTAAGGGCATGCTTGAGTGTTTTCATGAAACTCTGACTGCCTTTCCATTCTGTATGGATGTTTCTTTATGCCAGGACTTAACCCTCAGCTCTGTTGCTATTTACTGAGGATCCTTACTATGCTGTCCCTCCAATCCACTTGATTCCCTGTAAATCCCTTGGGTCTGGCCTGTGCTGGTGATTTGTGGTTGGCTAGTGGGCAATTGACACATTGATAAATCCCCCTCAGATGGGGTGCGATTCATTTGAATCAATAGAGCCTTATCGTCTGACGGGCGTCAAGGCCGTCACGGCTGCGACTGTGTCAGTTCACCTAAGGTCCCTTGGAGTCAGCCTGATTTGTTGCTTTTGACAACAAACATCGTCATGCCACGTGGTTCGTCAGAGAGTCCACGGGCGTGAATGAAGGCAGGATGTTGTCTGTCACTGGGTAGCAGCAAAGAGGACGGGAGACAGCGAGAGGGAGACAGATGTGAGAAGAGGCAGAGAGATATAAAAATAAAACGGAGTCTAGCAGCGGAGAGTGATGACGGCTTTTTTAAAATAGTAAATATTTAGCTTTATTACAACTTGAAATCAAAACTCCTTGCACTCTTTTTTGCATCTTCTCGGAGGTTAGTTTAGTTTCAGATGTGGGTTTCACATGGCTTGTGTTGTCTGGCCTCCAGTTTCTCCTCTCTTCTAGATCTCGACTGTAATCTGGCCAGTCTGGCGGCTCAGCTTTGCACATGTTGTGATTCAGTGTCACACCAAGAAGAAGCTGTGAGGCAGCGCCACTCTGCCTCTCAATTCTAAGTAGGACTTCATATTTTTATAGTGGGACATATACAGCTGTGGGCTTGGTCTGATCTTTGGTATCAAGGTAAATACATGAATTTTAAAAACTTAGGCTTTCAAAAACTTTTAATCCTACTGGTAACTGTTTGACGGTGTGTTGTATCTCAGCTAGAAGATCTCTGGCTCAACTGCCAACTTGAGGTGTTTCTGCATGGAGTTTGCATGTTCTCCCTGTGCATGCATGGCTTTACTTTGAGTACGGCGGATCCCACTGTCCAAAGACATAACTGTTAACTGGTCTCTCCAAATTGTCTGTCAGTACATGAGTATAACTGAAGTTTGTTTAAAACTTCAGGTAAAAATTCAACATTCTGCACGTTTACTTGAAAGTCACAAGTGGAGTTCGTTTTAGATTTTAATTATGATATTCAATCAGTAAATCAATATGCTAGATTGTTAGTGCAGTATAGTAGCAGTAGGAGTTTAATTGTGTTGAATGCTGAAGCTAAATCCTGCTTCATGAGCATGAAATTTGCTGGTTACTTTCAGATTCCTCTGTTGTCTGCATCAGGAGACTTTTCAATAAAGACACAAACAAAACCACATCGTCTGTGGCTGAACCCTGCTGGGCCGAACGCAGCTAACGGAGACAAAACAATAGACAACGTTGTCATCTCTGCTTCTGTGAAATGCTCTCTTTCTTTGGGGTGGTCTCAGGCCTGAGTCAAATAGCGGGCAGCTGCCAAAATGAACTGTATTAAGTTTGAGTGGAGAACATTGTTTTTTGAAATGCTTTGGTTCAGAAAAATATTGAAAACAGGAAGAGAAAGGAACACTGCTTGTGGGAAAGTAGCATGTAACTAATACTAAAATAAAGGTTTTCTGTAACACAAACAAATTCAGTAACCAGTTGTCATCATTCAGACCTAAACTTAAAGGTGAAATTTACATCATGCATTTATGAGATGCCTTTCTTAAACTCCAGCAGTGACTCCTGTGAAATGTGCTTTCTGTTTGGTTCAGGAAAACATCTGGAGATCCTTACATAAATAATTATACATAAAAAATGTTTGGTTCAGAAATTGATCACAAAGCTTTGATTCAATTTTAAATTCATTTGACAAGCTTTGTTGGTAGAACAATATCCGTAGGATTATGAACTTAAATTCTATTATGTTTAAAGCCCATGCCTGCATAGGAAAAATGTAATTTAGAGTGTGTTAATACTGTGTGTTTTCTAAGGAAGGTAGAACTTTTTATTTTTAGGTTTTACATTGTCAAAATCATCAAATTGTGAAAAAAGGGAAAATGAATTTGGAATAGAATAGAATGGAATCAGGGAACAAATGAAAAGTTTATAGGGCCTTAGTTTAGTCAGTGCAGATGGTGCCATTTTTCACACTTTGTATTAAAACAGGATCTACACATTTTGCTTCGTTTTTATGTTAAACTGCACTTTATGGTCAGTTTACTTATGTTCTTTATTCTTGTGTGTCAAAAAGGTTCTTTTTATATTTAAAATCAGAATGGTCACCATGCTTTACTGCAAAGATTTGTTTTGTTGCGTTACAAACAGTTCTAAACATAAAATAGTTTTTTTTTATTACTGCAAACAAATAATAAAATATATTTACTCTCCTTTAGCAGTTCTGGATATTTGACCTGATCAAATCAGATTTGGACATTTGAACATAATCTTTGAGAATTCCTCTTTAAACAGATTTAAACCTGGCCTTAAGACATATTGATATGTTAGAATTTTCATTTTGGGGACTTGCAAACTTTAGAACATTTTGGCAACAAATTATTTGTAACAATATATAAGAAAGTTGATTTGTTTTGATTTTCTTAAAAGTTTTTGTAGCTTTTCAGCAGTAGGATGGATGAGGGCTGCAGTGTGAGTGCAGTGAGCGTGTTGGTTACCCTTCACTTGACTGTCAATCCCGGGAGTGCCTGCCTCCTCCTGCTGCTGGATTATGAGGTGAACTCCGTCTGAATGCCGACCAGCACCGGATTCAGTCTCCCTCTCTCTCCGTCTCTTTTGTCCCGGTGTGCCACTCTTCTCTGTCTTTCTGAAATAGATGTATTCACATGACACCACACACATGCTGGCTGTTCACACCTGCTGATTCTCACAGTGTGACACACACACAAAAGCACTCGGCATTGCATGCAGCTCATCCCCAGCGGACGGATAGTCGGGGCCGTACGTTAGCTTACCAGATTCAATTTATTTTTCAGAATTTTTTTTAAGTGAGAATGCACTCAAACAAACTCCTGGCATGTAATCAATTATCAGTTTGTTTTACTGTGTAACACTGAGGGGGAGTGATGTATTTTTGCACTGTTGGGGTGAGCAATTACTCTGATTGACCCAGTGGGAGCGCTATAATTACAGGTCAATAGTGTCCTTTTAAAGGTGATGTCTTTGGCTCAGTTTGTGGCAACAAAACAAGTGACTGTAGAGTGCAGATGCTCAAGTTTTTGCTTAAGGCCATTTGTTAATATTTTTCCAGTTCATTCAAAAATTGTATTTATTATTTGTGTATTTTAATCAATTTTCAACATTTTTGTAACCAATTAATGAAGCAAACAAATAAAATATTTATTACTTTCAGCTTTCAGACCTAATAGTTTGCAGTTGGTTTCTTCTTGGTGCAAATTTAAAGAACTGCCTCTGAAAAGTGGAAATCAAACTTTATAAATATGTCCTTAATACAGTTTTGTAAACTGTATTAAGTTTATAAAACTTAATATAGTTAATAATAATAATTTATGTTAAAAGGTGCTTCTTTTTACCATAACATTTAGCTTTATCTTGTCCAAAAGTTGAAATTTATTCCACATTTGTCCAAAAACTTGTAAGATCGTACAGTAGAGATGTTAATGCTGAAAAAAAAAAGAGAGTTTGCAGTGATTAAAGCTCTCGCTTCTGAAATCTCACTTGTGTCGTCCTTACCACCAGCTCATGATCGTCTATTGATTACCCGGCTTGATTAGGGTTATGTTCTGGGACTGCGCACCTCATGCTCTCCTCTTTGCATCAGGCTTGCCGCGGATGAGACACGCTGACCCGCGGGGCGCTCCGGTCACCGCTCATCAGGCCTGACACTGCTCGATGGTGACAACGCTAATTGTCAACATCTGGGAAGTGCTTGCCATTCTTCAGCTCCTGCGCAGACTGAAACGTGGGGATCTGTCATAACATGTCAGAGTAAATTAGCATCAGCTTAACGTCGCTGGTGGAAGAGGGAGGTAGGGGCATGGGGGTTATCCCGCCAGAATTATCAGGAGCTTTTCCGCAGAAGATGCATAGTAAAAAATTCAATTTACCAGAGTCAGTGCTAGAAATATTTCACAGAAGTTCCTCACATCCTCTACTTATTGCTACTGCTAAAGCTGCTATTTAGTATACTGTTGTTGCTACTGTCAAAGTTATTAAAATTATTAATAGTGAACTACATTAGGGCTTGAGCTGGAGATGTGTTATTTATCTTGAGTAAAAATACTGCATGTTTACTGTATGTTGCCTTTAAAAACAACCATTTGAAATATACAAACTTCAAACTTCTAAAAGCTTTAAGTTCAGAAAATAAACAGTTAATACTGCTGTTGAAATGTATTATTTTTATTAGTAGTATTAGTATTATATTGATACTCACGGGAGGATCTCAGTAAATTACAATACCATAAAAAATTAATGCCAGAACTGTTGGTCAAAAATAAAACCCAACAATCATGAAGACTGCTTGGTAATTTTTGAGGTAACTTTGGGAGCTGACAAAGTTTATGTCAGTTATCAAATTATGCAGGTTACCTGAGCTAGTAGCTGGGCTGCTGTAGGGGTTTTATTAAGCCAACAATCATGCTAAAACTGTACACCTGAAACTCCTCTCTGCAGGGAATATAACTAGGAAGTTCTGTCTTTTATGGAGTTATATGTTTTCTGATTTACACTTCATTTCTGTTTCAACAGTTTTCATACTAATTTGAATTTTGTAAAACTGTGGTTCAAACACATTATTTAGTTTTAACACAAATTCAAATATAAAATTTTCAGTTTTATATTTTTTCATGTAATAAACAAAACTGTCACATTATACTACAAAAATACTACAAAAGATTAGGAAGAATCAGTATTGAATTTTTATAAAGATAAGCAATAAGATGCAACGACCTTGATGAAGAATATGGGTTGGTAAATGTTTCCTATACGACACTGAAGCAATACAAACCTGTTGGTACTTCGTGATACGTCATATCCCAAAATCTAGACTAAAATTTTTGATTCTGTTTTTCTGTTCACAGGAAAGCGACAGTTTGTGGTGGGACGCCTTTGCTACAGAGTTTTTCGAGGAAGATGCTACCCTCACACTCTCCTTCTGCCTCGAAGATGGACCAAAGAGATACAGTAAGAGTAATGCAGGCATCTCTTTTTTAAATTAATTTTAAAATTTTGTGTTTGTTAGACTGAACTGGATAACTGTGAAACTGTTTCATTGTCAAAGACTCCTTTGTTGAGACATTCAACGTGTTACATGCTGCTCTTCCTGCTGTTTTAATTTTACGAGCTTTATATTTTCCACTTCATGAGTCATTGTTGTGCTAATCTGGATCTTGTGAAAATCTTCCCAATTCAATTTATCATCATTACTATTATTGCCATCTATCAATTAGATGGATTTTTATGACATTGTAGGAGGCAAAGTTGAAAACAGGTTGTGAAGCAAAGCTGTTATGTTTTACAGAAAGTCTTAGCCTTGACATAGATTAAGACCTCTGTTTGTGGTGTTATTCCTTCAAATGATTTTTTGCTGAAGTAAAAAACGACATATTGTATTTTTACTTTTCTTTAACTTGCTACTTCCTTTACCAAGTTTCTAGTCAAATAATTGATTTCTTACTCTCCCAAAATACCAAAATACCTCTATAACACCTCACTGAAAACAACAAAAAAATGTGTGAACTTTCTCAGTAAAGATTTTTACCTCTGAAACAATATTTTTTCCACACAGCATTCTGCTCTGTGTCCCTGAGAAAATTGCTATCTCTCTCTCTAGCTTTTACTCTGCATGTGTTTGAGCATTGACGCAATGTCACACCCAACTACTGGCAACCTATTTCAAAAAATTTCATCACAGGTCTAATATATGGGTTTCACTTTCACAAATTACTTTTAAAGTTAAAACTGTTTTAACTTTAGATTGTTTACATAAAAAAAAATTCTATATTTTAATTGGAAATAGCTTTTGATGCTTGATACTTTTATGCTATTTAACAATATATATATATATATATATATATATATATAGCATTTTATTAGTATATTAATACCAAACTAATATTGGTATATTAGTTTTTATAAAAAAGTCGTACTAGCATGAATTTGGCTTTCAAAGTCTCAAGGACATTGTTGTGCTAAGGCACCTGTACCACCTGCTGCCTGTACCAGGCAGACCCAAAACACAATGACTCTGCCTGGTTGATTTTATTTTTCCCCATAGTGCATCCTGGTTCCATGTGTTTCCCTTCTGAGAGACGCAGATGCACCCGGGTGTCCAAAAGATGTAAAAGAGCACATGATTCATCAGAACAGGACACCTTGTTACGTTGCTCCATGTTCTAGTTATGATGCATTGTTGGTATTTTTGGCAGTATGCATGGGTCAGCACTGACTGATCTGTAGATATGTATGTAATAAACCACTAGGCAGTCATGTTAACCTATTTTTCTGGGTTCTAACACATCAACTTGGAGGACAACATTTTCTTTTACTGTGTAATTTATCCCACCGACATGAAAAGATAATGAGGGATATTTACGTTTTCTGTCGGTAGTCATAATTCTCAGCCTGTTCAGTGTATCCTGGATGTTGCTTTTCTTTTCCACCTTGAGGATTTATAGACTCATTCATTTTTAGAACTTAAAAGTTTGTCATGCTTCAGTTTCTGAACTCAGTTTTGAACTCAAGAAACATCAGAACTTCATGTTATACATTTTGTCATATAAACTGCAAAGCAGATGCTCTGACTGAGTTTGTGATTTTGTTCCCTCCATCTCATTTGCATGTTTTGTTCTGAAACATATTGAAAATCACACAGACATAGATAAGGACGTGGTGCACTGAAATGACCAGATGTGTGAGTGGCGTCGGCTGCGTTTGCGTGTTATTGTGTGTCGCAGCTCACCAGTGGAGGAGGAGGAGGAGGAAGCGAGAGCAGAGATACATGCAGTGGAGGAGTGTTGTTAACTGGGCTCAGCTTTGCTTTTCAAATGTAAAAATAAAAATCCCCACCGGTGTAGAGACGGTAACCCTGTTCCCCCGGGAACAGGAGGCTTAACACCATGGCGATGATGACTCACAGTCAGTTGCGAGCTTTTGTCGATTCACATTCAGGTGCGCTAAGTTGCACACATGTTCACACAAACACCTTCACCTTTAAATGCATTCCAATTTTACTAGTTTGTCGAAGAAAAGCAAAAAATTGGAAAGCGTTGTTGTCCAAGACTGTGCATAACCAACCACTGCATATGGTAATTATTAAGAAGTAACAGATAAAGGGATGTTCTTACGACCAAGTTTAGTGTTTAACTTCTGCTGATTGGAGATTCAGTCTCTGTTTGCAGTCACATCTTTGAACAGCTTGACTCTTCAAGGAGAGAAACTTTGTAGCTTAAAATGACAATAAACACACCAAAAATAATTCAAGACTTTTCAACAGTTAATAGTTTCTTGTGGTATCTAACTTAATGAATGAGAATAACTCAATATTTTTGGGGGGGTTTACATGAAATGTCTTAATTTTCATGTTGATATTCTCTTCTTAGGATGTCATTCCATTCTGTCCCCATAAAACATTTTTACATTTAAACATTAACTGCACAAGAGCAGAAAATCCTGTGTAGCATAATGATAAAAAACAACTAAACCTCGCACCCAGGAAGGATTACTGGTTAAGTTTCCTGATTAAGGTTCAAGACCATGAAAGCACCACCTCTCACCCAATCAGTACATTGAGAACAGAAACTAAGGGACTAATGTTGATTAAAATGCATACCTTTGAAAACATTACATTGTTATTGACCTGTTCAGCCGAGTTTCATTTCATGTGTGTGGCGCTGTGTAGTATGAAATTAGAATGTAAGCAAACAAAATGTTTAATAAAAGAGAAATAGTTTGTGATGTATCATGTTTTTATGTAGATTTTCAATGGAAAATATGACCATGTGTGCTAGTAGGCTAACCAAATCTCTGGAGGGGCCACAAATGGCCCCTGGTCACATTTTGGATGCCTCTGCTTTAAATCTTTAAAACACAGTTTTAGTCTGGGGGAACTGGGGAAAAAAGAGATTAATCTGGAGTTTAGCATGTGCATTCACCAGCTACTTCTAATATTGTTTCCTGATTTTGTATTGCCTCTTGAATGTGATTGGTCTTCTCTTCCCTGTTCCGCCTGTTTTAAGTGAATCCACATTTGTCCTGAGTCAGATATCTCTTAAGAAAACCCGTATATTTTGCTGATTTGTACACAGCCCTGGTTTCAAAAACCATAAAGAAAATTGTTGAAACAAAGTTAATCCAAATATTCTCAGACTGCTCTCTTCTAGCCCAAATTCTCTGTGGCAATCCAGAAAAAGAGATACGTTTATTCTGATAAACGGAAAAGTTTCATCCCAAAAGAAACCGCAGCAATGGAGAAAAAATATACGATTTTCTTCTTTTGCTCACTTAACAGCTTTCCACTAAATTTAAGGAGTTCCAGATTGAAAGACTTCACTTTAACAAATAAACATAGAGACATCTCTGGACCAAATGGATGAGCACATGACATGCAAAATCAAGAGAGAACAACTAAATATATTATTACAATACTCATAAGGGCATTACTTTATGAAGATTTATATGGTTCTTATAATTCAGACTGTTTGCTAACTGCAGAATTGAAACACCAAATTAAATAAGTAATATAAAATAAAATGAAAAAAAAATGTTTCTTTTAAAAGTCACCACTTTTTTAATATTTAAAACTTACCTTGCAAATATAGAGAAGTCTGTTTTTTTTCCCCTTTCACCCTATGTTTTTTTTAATATTTTCCAGTTTGCAGCTCAGTAGGGCCGTGTGGTTTAAAAATAAAAAATCTAATTGATGAAAGACAATTAATTTATCAAATCGATTTATCACCCAGCCCTACAGCTCAGATACATGTATTGAAGCTACTTCTTCTGCGTTTAGTCTGCATACTTAAGCTCAGTTGCTCTCTCCATTGCAAAAAGAAAAACATGTAAATGTGCCTGCCAGTGACCTCATGCTGAATTAATCCTATAGCTTCCAGCTGTGTAAAGCTCTTAATACTTGTAGTTACTGTCATGCAGGTCAGAACAATACTGACCAGTGTGGGAAGTGCTTAGTGGTGGCTCAGAAGCAGTCATGCTGCAAAACAAAAGGTTGTGACTTACTGCAGTGGAACAACTGTATGGATTCTAAATATAAACCCGCAGGTGTAAAATCAAGAGATTAAAACTGATTATGCCGAAGATTGTTTTAGCTCCTCTTTGTCAGGTTTATAGTGTTTGTGCTAAGAAATTAAATATATCTTTAAAACGTAAATGTATCAAGAGAAAATGTTTTAGTTTGAATTTGTTATGCAGTTTCACTTCTAAAGCATATTTATTAGTGTTTTTGTTAGATTTCATTTTCACATTTGCTTATTATTTCTAACCCGGTACATTTATAATTCCTCACATTGTGTGATGGATAAAGGCTTAAAAATAAAAATTCCAATCCTTGTTGGAATTGAATCGTATTTGTTTGAGTGGTTTGCATGATAATTACAAAGAAACATTTCTGTTACTCCAGTCTGAGGTGCTCTAATTTCATAACGTTCAGTGTAGGAAAAATTAGAAAAGCTAATTTACCTAATCTGTTTCTTTATTGCGAGGACCGGTGTTTCGTAACTCGTCTCCAGCTGCTGTTAAACGGGGCTTCTCAAAGGAAATAGCTCATATTGAAAATAACCGCTGTAACTACTGGAAGTTTTCTTCATGAGCACTCAGTATGCCTTTTTCATGCTTTCATTTTGAAATCAGCTTAGAATATTTGGTTGAGAAAAATATATTTTTAAAGTCCAAAGTAGAATATCTTTTATTGTTTTATTGTCAGGTAAATATGTCACTTTGAGGGTAAGTAGTATGTGGGATCTCCAGAAAATGTTGTATAGACTCCTCTGGCATTGCATTGTTTCCTTCTGGCTTTTTTGACCAAAAATTACTGACAGTATTGAATTATCAGTAATGGCAATGAGATGGTTGTGGTTTAAAAATTTTTGGTGGACAAAAAAAAAAAAGAAAAAAAAAACGAAAAATTGTCAGAAATTAGTTTGCAAACATGCAAAACTGATCAGTCA
>NW_006799978.1:1154975-1199040 GCF_000485575.1 Poecilia formosa | reverse complement strand
CAGAAAATGTTGTATAGACACCTCTGGCATTGCATTGTTTCCTTCTGGCTTTTTTGACCAAAAATTACTGACAGTATCGAATTATCAGTAATTATATAAAGTTATATAAAGAGCAATGTCATAGGCAGCCAATAATTAACTATTTTCGTTATCATATGATTTCAGCACTTTTTTAACATTTGCTTACATCCATTCATTGTCTTCCATTTATCTTTTCCTGAATATTCGGTACAGTGTAAAAAGACTGCAAATAATTGAATAAGGAATATTTACTTCACTAAAAACATAAATGTGCATTAATGGTCAAATAAAATTGAGAAGAGAGTTGATGTCAATTTTCTAATTTATTCAAAACAGAAATTATTTTATTGTTAAGAAGTAATATTTTTGTAATTACACAGTTAATGTCTGCTTAATCCCAGTTTTATACGATATTGCATAAAACTGGATTTGTGTTCTTTTTTCTACTTAATCTGACGGAAGACTTGAAAAAAGCTTTAGAAAACCAAGTTCCCAATCCGCATTTAAAATGTTTGTCCTGAGTTTAATTAAAGAACATGTTCAAAACTAAGCTATGAGTTACAAAGTAAATTGTGATCCATGAGAAAAAGCAAAGAAGGAAAAATGTAGCGAGAAGGGATTTTATTTTGAAAAACTGGAAGTGTTGCTCTAATGACAAATCTGTCAAGTCTCAAACCTTCAGTCGAATCCAAGTCAAATCTCAAGTGATTCAAGTACAACTCTTCCAAGTTGCAGGCTTTAGTCCTTATTCCTGTTGGAGTAGTAATTGGGTATAGGATAAAATAGTCTATTCAGTTCTTAAATATTTAAAATGTATATATCTTATGCAAAAAATTGCATTTGAATGCTTTACAAAACTGTCCAAAAACCACCTGAAGCTGCATGAACATCATTTTGTTTGTTTGTGAAATGGTGTCAGTGAGTCTGACATTCTTAAGAACCTGAACATGAGGCTCTTTAATCACTTCCACCTTGTACCGCTAATAAAAATTCTTTTACTGTATCACCAGTGCCTGCTAATTGTAATCTTCATATATGAGCGACAATTATAACAGAAGAGAACATAAGATGCTTATCCAGAGGGATTCTATTGTTTGTTGCCTCACCTTCTCCTTTCTAAGATCTGAGCACTAAATATGAGCTCCGAGACTTTTCTGCCTCTCATATGGCATAATATTTTATAGTTTCATTTCAAATAGAAGCTAATAAAGATGTGTATTTTCAAGACAATGTGATTGATTAATTTTAATGTCTTCTCAATGACGACATGTTTTCATCAAAATGTCTATAGTCATGCATCAATTAGTGCAGGCTATTGTTTTGTACTTTTTTATGTATAAAACTCAGTCTAATTATGTCCTAATTCACAGTGGTCTGAACACTCGGCTGGGTATCTTGCCTCGCTTTGCAGTCTATGAGGCATCTGATGAAAGCTGCACTCCATGATGCAATCAAAGAGCAAGGCTCATTTTAGAAGAAGTTCAAACAAGAAGGAGAAAACTTTGTATGTTTCGTGGGCTGGTTGAGGGCAAACTGCAAAAAAAAACTCTTAACGTGTTTGCAATTCATCCTGTTATCCCGGCATTGCGGTTCACAATTATTGCAGCGATGAAATGACCACAGCTAATTCTCTTTTAGCAAGCATAAGGACATAATGAGGAGGCAGAAAAGACAAGGGACCCACTTTATTACATGAGAAGGAATGAGCCAAAGCACCTCTGCCTTGAAGTCAGCGTAGGAATGAACAAAATAATGTATTTTATTAAGAATAGAACATTTTGATCAATAAGCTGAACCATTGAGTTTGGCAATATTTTTATTATCACTTGATGATTATAGTTAGCTAAATATGTTGAATATTTAGCATCATTATAAGCACTCTAAAATCTGCATGAAGCCTAGATTTAATATCTGTTATATATATTGCAATGAAACGCATATATTTTTTTACAAAATAGATTTGTTTTCTTCCTACCAAGAATTGCAGTGAGTTGCTGAAGCATTTACATTTTCTGAAGAAATAACAAATCCAGCTTATTGATAAAAACAGTTGATATAGTTTAAAAGCAGAAATAAGGTTTAAACAAACTTCCGTCTTCACTCACTTCTCCACCACCACACCAGATTAGAGCCATCAAGTGATAAAGGATAATGATCAAGTTCTGCAATATTAATGATAGGAAAAGTGAAGTAGTAATGTATGGATTAGAGTGCTCATGATTACTTTATGTAGTAATGTTGAACAGATATCATATTCAAAATACATGCATTTGATAAGGTTTTTAACTTTTTAATGTGTAGAAGTGTATTTATTGCAGTGCTTTCCAGCCCTGATCCCTCAGGTACACTGCCCTGCATGTTTTAGATGTTCCTGCTTCACCACACCTGATTGCAGTTAGTAGCTGATTAACAGGCTCTCGCTCAGCTGCATTTATCTGAATAAAGTGTGTTAGACCAAGGAAACATCTGAAACATGCAGAGTGGTGTGTCTTGAGCATAGTTCAAAAACAGATTTATTGGGATATACATAAAACCTGCTGTAGACCACAGATGTCTAAATGTTCTGCAATGTGGACCAAAACTAATATTTTAGTCAAAAAAATTTATCTGAAAGATTAAAAATGTGCTAAAGTAAATTAATTGCAAATGTTTAGTAAGGGCAAAGGTTATTACATCTTGTTCAACATAGTTTAATTAAAGAAAATACTTCCTGATTTTAATTAGACATTAATTTGATGGCAAAATGTTGACCTAAATTATTTTACCATCTGCATCAAACAGGCTGCACTTAGGACAGCCTTGCCATAGAATATTCTAGAACTTGTTGTAACGTGCATTACAGGAGATGGTTTATATAATAATAATAAAATGTAGCAATATCAATAGAAATAATTTAAAAATTGTCATATGGTGAAATGTTTTAGAGTATGCATACTTTACACATTTATACAGATGTGTTGCTCTGTGTGTGTGTGTTTGTGTGTGTATGTGCGTGTGCGTGTGTGTGTGTGTGTGTGTGTGTGTGTGTTGTTTTCTCTACCCGTTTATCCTTGCAGGGTTGTGGGTGGGTTCAGCAGTCATTTGGTGAGAGGTGGGGTCCATCACAGGGAAACACAGACACAAGAAAAACAACCATGTAAACACACACTCATACACACGGATGTGTCGTGTTTTTTGACTGGGTCACGAAGCTGGAGTACCCAGAGAACCAATGCATGCACATGCAGAAAGTACAAACTAACAGAAAGGGTTCCCAGCAGGAAGGTCCTAGGGTTTGATTCTGATTTTTTCTCCAGACTGATCCTTTGTTGCCGTGTATTATTGCGTAGTCCAGGACACTATTGGTCCTTTGAAGCTTGTAAATAGATATTTGGGAATTCTCTATGATATTTCCAGGGGATGTTTGAAGTCCACATTAACAATGTGGGCTTTGTCTTGTGTGTTTTGGTGACGTGAGCGATGTGACTAGTGATGATGGTGTGTGTCAAAGTAACTTTTACCTGAAAGCAGGACACATTTCTCATCAGACTGCATTTAAAGGAGCTGAAAAGCCTCATTTCTGTTGTCTGTCAATATTTCTGTGTTTGAATAATCCCTTAGGTATTGATGACCAAAAGGTTGAATAATTCACAATATTATGAGTTTTATTTTTATTGTTTTGTGCTGCAGCAAGTAGCAGCCTTGACAGATGTTAGATTTTCTATTTAAATAAAAATCAATAATAAAAGGAGAACAGCAACATTATTGAAAATTCAGTGTCACTTTGTTAATGTAGACTACATATTATCAGCATATTTATATGAAAAAGTATGAAAATTAATTTTAAAAATTGGCATTCTATTAATGTTTTGGAATCAGAAATGCAAATCAAGAATATTTTTTCTGCAGTGCTCTGTAAGAAAGTTTTTTTTCCAGCTCGCAGAGAACACAAGAACCAGTTATTTTCCTGCAGATTGTCATATGAAAATGTTAATGGAAACCCTCACTTCACTGTTGAGCACTATATTTTTGCACTGTACGATATTAGAGCGATGTTTTCAGGCATTTTATGCATATTGATTATGTATTATGACAGCATTCAGTCCACGCAGTAATTTGAATGTGGCTGTGTATGAAGTCCTACATACATTTTATCCGTTTTCATGTCTGTTTTTAAGCTTTAGCAACAACCAATGTTTGCATGTCTGATTGAATGTGTGTAAGTATTGGTTTGTGAGTTAAAGGTGTCTTGGTGCTTCTGTGGTGGCGGTTGTTTTGAAAGGAAGGAGGAGAGAAGGGGGAGCGGGTGGCGGTGTTCGACTCTGCTTTAGAGAGATGGAAAGGATTGAAGGTGTAGAGCCGTGATTGACAGGTGGGATGATGCGGCCCTGGCTCAGCTGCAGCACCGAGGTGTAGGCTGTTACTGATTGACAGTCGAGCCCAGACTGGGAACCTGGATTGGCCACAAAGAAAGAGAAGATGGAGAGAAAAAGCTGCAGAGGAGAGAGAAAAATCATACATTCCAACATAAATATCCAGCCTTAACGCTTTGCTGTGTAGTCTGCTTCAGAATAGTTCAACACTGCCATCTATTGTAAACCAGGCTCGTCCTATTTTAATGATATCACTGACAGCTGTCTTCCTACCTAGCATGCTTCTGTGTCTTTGGCTGCAGTGGAAAAAGTTATTGAAAGCAGAGATACAAATAGTGTGAGGATTGAATGACAGTGAGGCTGTCAGAAAACATAGAATGAGTAACTACAGGAAAGAAATGTTTGGATAAGAACTTTCTAGCAGAAAGAATAATGTTTGCAGTTTTTTTAAGCTTCAAACATATAGCCAGGTTTTAAAGAAGTTTAAAATATTATAATATTGAACTAATGTGAACAATGTTGATCCGATGTCATTTTATTCAGAGAACAACATCAGAAATCTTGATGTTCCAAAAGTTAAAAGGTTGTGTTAGTTAATTGTTTAAGTCTTAGAGGTTAGAAGCCAGGATGAGGGTGCAAATTAAATCTAAAAATCTAAACTTCACTCTTAAAGGATATTATATTTCCTGCCATTTTGTCTGATAAGGAAGTATACTGAAAATACCTTGGAGGTGTTGACTAAAAATTCTCCTATTTGTTAAATGTTTCCAAACTCAGTAAGTTTTGGCTTTAATTTGACAGATCTGAGATATAAAATATAACATTTAGTGGTATTAAGAGTCGTCGCACCCTAAAATAAAATCTGTTACTTTTTCATCTCATCCCTCTCAGACCGTTACCTCTTGCTTGTGCAGCCTCACAGGCTCATTCCTCACAAGTCCTGCTTGTCGTGACTTCTTCAGAAAGCCCTTCTGCCCTCTACTGTAGGGAGAACAAGATGCATGCAGCTCTCATAGACTTTTCACATCCAAAGAGAAGATGCCAATGCTCTCTATCAGCTCGTCAAGCCTTAGTTTAGTGGCTTTAAAGTGAGAATGAGAATGAAATTATTTTTTACAATCTAAAAAACAAGAAAGGATAGTTTTTTTTCTTTCTGTAGTTCAAGGGAGATGGATGTTGCCTCACTTAGTGCAGCGACTCCAATCGGAGAGCAGAGAAAAGATCTGAATGAAAATGTGTTTTAGCATTTCTATTGTGGTGTTTAACTGACATGCTGTACTAATATTTTGCTCTGTAAAAAACATGCCTAATGTTGGATGAGCTTTAGTTAGATTATTTTTGAATCAAATTAGCTGAAAACATGCAGCTGAAAGTTACTCCCCCCTGCAGAGTTGTTTTGTGAATCAGTATTCTGATAGTATCAGGTTGTTTTTACGCTGAGAGAAACACTCAAACACTCACTGCATCCCAACAGATCTCTCTTTCTCCTTTAATGGGTCCATCTTCTCCTCTGATAGACTATTTATGTTGTTTTTTTTGCACTTGAACTCCCAACTTTTCTGTTAAAATCAGACCTTCTGTGTGTTTGTTTTATTTAAGGATCATCCACCAGGGAGAAGTTTAAGCTTCAAGATTTGCATTAAAATATAACCTTCTCGTTAGTCCTAAAGATTTGGTCAGATCAGTTCTCATGCATTATCCATTTGACAACAGAGGCATTTAAATGGATTGTTGCAACCATGATCATATTTATATGCCTTCTACAGCTTGTTTGTTTGTCTTTATGGATGAGATCCAAACATTTAGGTTATTATAAAATCTGAAGTACAAAGAGCAACTGAAAAAGTTTAAACCTTTTATAAGACGTGCTACTCTGAAAAACATTGAAAACAATGGTACAAAGCTGCTCATTGTCTTCTGTCACAAAGCAAGGGGACAAATACATATTCTAGCAGTGGTTGATTGGTTAGGAGATGCTGTTTTATTGTGCATTTCATTTTTACTCCACATTGGAATGTATATGTTTGAATTTGGGAAAATTTTCAGAGGTAGTCGTTTCAAGTCTGAATACCAAATGGGGAATTTCTGCTTAATACATACCTGAAAATCCAAAAAGGCTGCCCTGCACATAAAACTATAAGATAGTTTCCATATTAAACTGCTATTCTGCAGTTTTGATTTTTGGATGGTATTTATACCCTTTTTTAGGAGTGCACTGATAATTCAGCCCCCATTTTTGGTAGATCTACCGATACTTATTTACCTTCACAAGCGTCTGAAGATCAGCCACTGTTCTGTTTGCTCTCTCAGAGAGGGCTGACTGACAGACCCGCCCACCAGGCCACATCTGCACATGCTCGGTTAACAGTCGTCACCCCTCTGTTAACAACTTAGCAACTTTATCACTATATTTAGCAACTTTTCAGGCAAAACAAATCTGTATCAGGCAAAATCAGAGTCAGCGAATCAGGCTTTTAAAAAGATCATAATTTGTGATATCCAAAACACTGCAATCTGTTCAAACCTTCCCTTTATCATTATAATGAAAAAAGGTCATGATAAGAATTGTTATTTATTTTAATGGCAATAAACTCTGTTTATAGAGCAGTACTTATTTATGTGAGGCTTTGACTGTACAGAAAGATGTAATGCCGATAAGACTGATAGATTTTAAATGCTTTTCATTCAAAATGTCAAGATTTTCCTTTTTGATATAATGTTGAGGGTCTACCTGAAAACAATATGAGTTTATGGGTAAGAGTTCATATGTTTTTTTTTAACTTCTTCCTACTTCTTTTCAAGCATGTTAAGATTATTTTAGTGCAAAAATGTCTTTTGCATTCTTTGTTTATGTTTGTTATTTTATACTCATATCATGTTCGAAATAAATAAATGATTAAATAATACATGAATACCACAAAATGTTATAAAATGTAATCATCATTATTATCCCTTCTTCAGATGATCTGTATCTCATTAAATCTTTATCACACCTCATTTAATGAATATGTTACAATACTAGAAAGTAAATTACTCAGTTATTACAAGAAAATAAACTGTTTACAAAGCAGCTATTGCAACATTTTATAGTCGAGGCCATTTTGGATTTTGAGGTCTGCGTTAGTGAGAAAATCCAACTTTTCTACTTGGAAATCTGACTTTAAATGATCTGTTTTGTTCAAACTAATATATGAAAATTTCAATTTCTTAATAATATTAAAACTTCATCTTTCGACTAATTATACAGTTCAAATGGATGAGAGCATTATTTTCTCTTGTTGAACTACAGTTTTTAAATGTCTGCCACATTTGCACACCGCTGCACTGCATGTCTGCTTCTAATGTGACTGCAGCAGATTAGACAGTTGTCAGTGCAAATTGTTCAGAAATGCTCTAGGGGCACAATTCAGACACAAACCAGACATGTTCAGTTGCTGTCCAATTAATTGAAAGCATGTCTGAAAAGAGACTGCAGAGAGCCGCTGCTTGTGCTGCTTTCCAGGTGGCCTGAATTAGGGTGGGAACCATTGTATGTACTGTGGCTAACAGGAAGAGGGGACCAGCTATCGGAGGGCACCAGCTGTCCATGAGGATGGGCAGGTCTCCTGGCTTCCTGTTTCTCAACACTTTATGTGCCCCGGAGCAAAACAAAACCAGCTTTCCTTTCCAGTCGGAGAAACAATACACACCGCAGACGGCTCTCCTCTTCCATCCTGCCTTCTTTTCAAAATTTCTCCTTTTCTTTATCTTCATTTCTCTTTGTTCTCTCTGTTACTTTTTTATTTTGTTGTTTTTAGCTCTCACCCTTTGCTTTTTTCATATTTCCAATATGAAAAAAAGATGTGTGGGATCTGTGGCATCACGCCTGATACTTTCTTATGTTTTTATTTGTTTCAAACTGTGTTCTTTTCATTTTACCTAATTATATTATAATTGTATTATATTACAGTGTTGGGCTTTCACACAAAATTCCAATAATAAAACACTGACATTTGTGATGGTAATGAGACAAAATATGAGAAGTTCATGGTTTAATAGGAGGCTAAAAACTTGCATTTTTTTTTAGTTTGAGTCTTTGTCATTTAATAATATAAAATAAATATGTTTAACCTTTTATGAAAAAAGTATGAAAATGATAGGAAAATGTTGCAATTTGACCATTAGATTATTGGTTTATTCTGAAATAAAAATAACAACAACAAAAAAAAAATAAATAAATCTTGACTCTGAAGGGTTTGATTTTTTTTTTCTTTAACATTTTTTTAAACGTTCTTCTCCATGTTCAGCTACATTTCTTCTCAAATTCTTTCCTTGTTCCTTTTCTTTTATAGTTTGAACAAAGATAGTAAATTAGTTTGACCAAACATTTGGAAAAACATTTAAAAGAATAATCCTGTTTAGCTGAATAATCAAATTCCTGCAAACAAGTTTAAAATGAATAATTGGATCTTCACTTGGTTAACACATCTTCTAAAATGCAAATTTACATTCGTCGCTATCGCTGGTATTTAGTTTCTAAATCTGTATAAACCCCCACTTTTGTAATTCATTAAATAAACATGAAATTTGATTTCTTAGTTACTCGTACTGGAAAGTCTCCCATGTGGTCTCTTACTGTATACCTCTGCGATTTGTTTGCGAAAATGAAATTTGTGAATGTTCCAAGTCTTGATAGAAAACATGCTGCTCATGAAAAAATGAAGAGTGAAATGCAACTCGAGCTTTTAACAGTGAAACATTTCAGAAAGCCCAGAAAGATGAGCTCTGCGAGAGAACGGAGGAGAAGTTACATCAATAATAAATAGAGTTGCACATTTTTGTGTGTAGCGTCTATACACTGAGTGTATTGACGCCACCCACACACAGACACACACAACAGGATGCAGTCATATGCATATGCATAGTGAAAGCAGGGGTAATGTCATGATGAAACAAAACATGCAAACAAGCTCTAACATATGTTTCTGCGAAAGTCCCAACACACAGATGGTTGTAGGAAGAGATGACGTTGGCGTCAGACTCAAAGGCAGAGGAAAAAGTGCTGGCTTGTGTACAAAAACACACACTTTCAGACCGTGCACAAATGTGCATGTTGACGTTCCCTGAGCTTCGTTATTGACACATGGAGTAATCCATATTTATTTATAATACAGTGTGCTGGAGACCCATCAGTCTCCATAGTCTGTGAAAGACCTGCACCACTTTACTTAAGCTATTAAATGTTTATGTGGCACTCTTTCATCCTTCAATAAATCTTCTTTCTCCACAAACACACACACACACACGCACACACACACGCACACACACACACATGCACGCACACCTACACACACGCACTCAGACACAATGGCAGCAATGTAAAAGAAATTCACAAGCTCAAAATGAATATAACTTTTTTGAACTTTGTAGCTCATTCTTTACTGAGCATATATTCAAGAGTCAGTGACAAAAGGTTTCTTTCTAGTGGTCTGTATTTATAACAAGCATCTCAAATGTTGAACTGAGCATCTCATAACATTAACTCCATTGTGGGGGCAGCTCAGGTGGCAAGAAGTGCAAAATGTTCACTTGTTGCATCTCAAGTTGGGAGGGGGGGCGTTGAGTCCCAGTTTCACACGTCATAGTGTTAAAATTACCCACAGCTAAACATACAGCACTTCATAATTGTAAATCACAAAAGAACTACATTAGCATGTTTGGTTTACATACAGAGAAATCTTTGCTTTTTCATTGCAGTGTTAATGTATAACTCCTTAAAATAGAGCTGCATCAGTATGCTTTACTCATCTGTTAAAAAATGTCAGTTTGAGTTTCAGTTTGAAATAAATTTCTAATCTATTTTAATTTACTTTTGCTGTCTGAATGTTTTTGGACTCTTTGCATGTAATTATATATAATGGCAGACCTGGTTACAATGTGGAGAAGCCTAAAAATACATATATTTTTATTGAAGTAGCAATAGCACTTCTAGTACTGCTAAAGTTATAAACATGTAACATTTAATCTGAGCACACTTATTAGGAAGGGTATTGTTTTCTTTCCTCTAAGAGGATTAGAGAAAGGAAAAAATGACTTTAATCTCACAGTTCAACTTTCATGCAGGTGGGAACCTGGGGGCAATCATTTTCCAGGTAAACTGTTTTCTCACAGATGTCCATCTTTTTTTTTCAGAATTTTGAAGTTAAAGTCAGAATTCTCAAGAGTCAGAATTATAATTTATTTAATTTTCTGTAACCCTAATCCTTTTTCATAGTTTCTAATTAAATAAAAGGTTCACAATTGCCGGTACTTCTGCTTGTAATATGCTAAACCATCCCTTTAATCAATAGGATGACACTTAGTCTTCTGTTAGTTGACACAGAGAGACGACTCCTAAAAACATTTCTCTTTGCCTATAGCTCACCAGATTGTCCATTGTCTTGAGATCTTCCTTATGTCATCTTCTGCTCTCTTCTCTTCTGCCAAAAAATTTCAACTGCTCAAATTTGTAGTTTAGTTAAATGACATCTTAACCACATGTAATTTTTCAAAAGTAAGATATATTTTGCATATTTCTGTCATTTGAATGTTTCAAGGTTTTTGCTACATTTGTGCAGTTTTCTGTGGTGGTTATTAAACGATGTAGTCCAGAATATCATCTGAAATTTCAGTTTGAGATCTCTGACACGGATCTGAGGTGACTTGTGTGAGTCGAGCCGGTACCGCTGCGTCAGATCAGAGTTTAGTTATCAGAGGCCAAGCAGCGCAAAACGACACTCATTACCATTGATTTAGGCTCACCGGGAGTCTGAGTCAAACCGGGGCAGTGTGTGAACCTCTGTATGTGTTAGCTGTTAATTCACTGTATCAGTGGAGACTGTGATTGTTTGGTGTCTGACTGTCGTTCATGGTGGTTTTATACAGAAAGATTTATGTGGTTTAGCTCTGACTTCTGGCTTGTTCCTCTCTATTTGTCCTGCTGTATTTGGTAGTTTTGCTGGTGGTGGGGTGTCTTTGTGTCTTCCTCCTGTGCGTGTTGTCCTCCTGGTGGAGCTTTGCCCTGGGGGTCTGCACAGCTGGGGGGAGGGAGGTCTGCTGAATTATGGATGGAGGTGAAGAGGGTTGCCCTGGGGGGGTTAGAGGGGGGACATACACCCCTCCATCCCGAACACTTCCGATTTTTGTCCACCCCTCCCCCCTTGCCTCCTGCTCACTTCGCTAGCCAAACAGTCACCATCCATGCGTGGCCTGAGGTTGGATGAGGTTGACTGTGGAGGATTCTCTTTCTCTGTTGTTACGCATTTCTTCCTTATCACCTCCTTTCCCCTTAAAGTGGAAAGTTAAAATGACAGAACTTCATTTTGCCAAAAATATTCGGTGGATGTCGAGAAAAGAAAAAGCAGAAGAGTATCGTTATTTTGTTTCCACTGTGTGTTTCTGACGGTGAAGCAGCTTCCTATTGCTGTAGTTTTATTTTTTTATTACGTCATTGAATGTTTTGCAAAACAAATACATCCACATATTATAATATAGATTGATTACACTCACAGTGTTGTAATTCAAATGTTTATTTTAATTTTCATAGTCTAAAGCTAATAAAACACAAAGCTGAGTTTTTAATTCTAATATGACAACATAAGAACAAATAATACAGACACACATTACACTAGGTCTGCCACAATTACAATTTTGCTGGATGAGAAATTGCTTGAAAAGTAAATATTGCGATAAATGATAAAAATGTTGTTTTGAGACCTTTTGCCATTTGTAACCAGGTTGCTGTGTATTGCAGACTTCTGCCCAGGTTCCTCTTGAAAATGAGATCTAGATCTCAACAGGGTTTTTAAGTAAAGGAAATTAAAAACAAATTGCAAGTACTATGTTAATAATGGTATAATAATGCAAAGTCTTATCAAAAACCAAAAACCTTTAATCTTGTCGAGTACTCTTCCCTGAAAGTGGAAGATATTTTAAATATCCAGAATTAAACTCGACAAATTAAAACAATGTTTAAAATGAAATTACAAAACACAACCAAATCCATAAAGTGGATTATGATGCCTCTGTAAACTAAATTGCTCTTCAAAAAATAATAATTTATCATGCAATTAATTGAATCATTGCCTATTGCAACAGTCATCGACTCCCTTTACAAGGAGAGTAAACCACCAAAGTGCATTGCTAAAGAAGGAGGCTTTTTGTGGAGGGCTGTATCAAAGCATATTAACAGAAAGTTCAGTGGAAGGAAAAAGTGTGGTTGAAAACAATGTGAATTAACATCTCTAACTTTTCAGCGGGACTTACCACCTGCCCACACGGCAAAAAGTACTATCTGATTTAATAACCTTAGCATCATTGTTGGTCAGTTGTCTCTCTTGACCTAAAGAATCTACAGATTGTTGTAAAGAGGAAGATGAGAATCAGACGTAACCACATGGATGGGTTGAAAGCTGAAGCAACCTGGGTTTCCTGAACATCTCGGCAGGCTCTGGCTGACTGTCTAAATTCGGAATGCGTGTACTAGTAGCATACCTAGAGATACTTTTCAATAGGTTGACATTTTCATGGTAAAAATCTATTTACCGGTAAATTGCTGACATTAATTAACTTTTTGATTATTTATTGAGCACTAATGAAACTTTCTTTAATTTGGATTTTATCTTTTTGCCATCATATTTAAAAGTTTATATTAAAGTTTACTAAACTAAGAGTTTCAATGAAAAGTGGCAATGAATTTATATAATATGTGACATTTTCTGTTTATGTCACCAAAACTAATTAATATCTACCAGGATCATTCATCTGTCAGCTCTAGAAGCATCAGGTCCTACATGTTCTCTATTGATGGCATTTATAGATTCAGGCGTTAATTGTTAGTATTTTCTGTCATTCATTCATTAACACTAGAATGTAGATGATTATGTTTTTACTGACAGCAGAAAATACTTGTTTTCATAAACTCATGTTCTTATGTGTTACGAGATTGTTAAAGGAAGACACCAGTTTTCAGAGAAACATGCTTCAGATTGATTTTTTTATATCAGCAAAAGCTGGAGGAGTGATTAAAAATGAAATACATTTACAGGGTTTATTTTCTTTAGAACAGTGCCTGTTTTCCATGAGCACCGCAGGAACAACCAGAGTTTCCATCTGTCTTGCCAAATTTATATTTTTTCCATCTGTATTTACTACCAAACAGAATTTATCTTTCTTCACTTGCTCTAAGTCAGCAAACTTTTTTAAAAATGGCCTTCTGATTTCATATTGAGGGAAATACTCGCATAGTTTTGCAAATTTCTGAAAATCTTAATCAGGCAAAAAGCGTCAGAGAGTCCAGCTCTGTTTGCAACAGCAGCTTGAAGAGGGTGAAGAAATAATTAGCAGGATTGTTGACTTTACAGTAGGAACTGTTACTGTTTTATATTCAGGAATCAAACCCTTTGCTTCATTTCATTAGTTTAACAAACAGAATCACTTTGTCACATTTTGTAATGTGCAGGTTTGCTTTATAAACATCCACCTCATTTAACCCCAAACATTTTTGGGTGTTTGTGATAAAAAGTTACACCGCAGAACTTGAGGTACAATTTGTTTTATGGATTCTAATGATTAATAAAATAAATAATAATAAAAAATATTTAAAGCAAAGCAAGTTATTTGAATATGAAAATTAGCAATATTGTTTAAGTTATTGTAATAATGATGTTTTTAATTAATAACACAACAACTCAAGTTACTAACCAAATACTCAGCTAGAAAAACTTGCCTGCAGAATTTTATGGCACAATTGTGTGTCATAGCTAAGATTCATTTTAAGTTTTATTGGATCCTGGTAAAAGCAAAATCACAGTAAAAACTGTATTTAGAGAAACATAGCAGATGGTTTTTGTGTGTTTTTGACTGAAAGCTGAAAATGAATGATGATTTCACGGTTGCTGTTCTTCTGTACGTATTTAATCACCATAGTTTGAATGAGGTCAACTTTACACACTTAATTTCAGTCTCCCAGTATCATGTTACAGACCTCACAGCTCCTTTTCTTTTTAAAATGTAATCAGGGACACCAGTTTGCTTTATCTCACGCATGGCAGTGCCATAATGATGTGGTTTAGTGTGTGCATGTGGACAATGTGTTTTAATGAAATCTGTAGTTCTATTTTTTTACTTTTTTTGTTTACCTCACAAAGTAAAATACAGCAGCTTCTAAAATGACAGAGAGAGATTGAATTAAAGTTTTATGACTGATGAATATTTCATGTTCTGGGCAGTGATTCCCACATTCTGGTGTGTGTTCATGCTGTAGTGTGTGGGCACACGTGTGAATTTCTCCTAAAATTCAGGCTGCCTGGTTTAACCCACTAGATTATATTAGACTCTACAATAACTATGTGGATTATTTTGTATTTCTGCCAACATTTAAGCTCACACTGGGTTCGGTTCTGTATCCTGCATTCTTGCCTTCTTAGAAAAAAGTTTTCCCTCTAATGGCATTTGAAAAAGTTTGGACTTAATTCTCCTATGTATTTGCAAAGTTGCCTTTTTTAAACTATTTTTAGTTTCAGTTGAAACTAAAAATACAGCATTCTTCACTATTGAGAAGTGTTTATTTAAAATAGATTAGTTTTCTTAAAAAGCACCTTTTCAGGGTTGTACCAACTCCTCCATGTCATGATATATTCCATATCCTACAGTTTAAGTTTAAAACTTTTAACTTGCATGCACTTTTATTATGTGTGAATATGAATACACCCTTTTTTGTATAACATCATTTTGCACAGAAGCTACAGTGAGCAGTTAATTTAGAGCATGTGTGAGTAAACCTTAAGTACCCAAGCTGACCAAGTTACATGTTATTTAAAGCACAAGTTTTTAGTTGGACTCTGTACTCCCAATGAAGGAATCGTTATTCATGAGTTCCTTTTTTCAGAATTATGAATTATGGCTAAAAACAAAAACCTTAATTTCACCTGTTAAATGAAGACATGGACCTGCAAAGGAATATCACACAGGTCATCTGTGTGATATTCTCGTCAGTTTTATCGACTATACTGACTATGAACGAAACGATTCCAGTTTTTAGTTTTTCAGAAATAAACGGTATACAGTAAACAAATATTTTCTTTCAGTTTTGTCTGCTCATGTTCCATATGAAGTACTATGTGACAGTGGTGTTTGTCAAATCCTTGACAGTGAGTTAACTTGAGCTGACTTTATCAGTTTGCCAATGATCTGATTCTCCCCACGGTTGACTCAGGAATGGCAGCTTCTGACAGGTATTTAGATAAAGATATGAGTTGATGAAGACATGTGCATTGGCCAATCAATTTAGGTTCTCATCAACCATTGATTAAGCCCACGGATCAATATGTCATCCTGGTTTTAATCGTTGCATGTTCCTCCTCACCAGTCATCAACAATGGAATACACTGAGAGGGAATAATCAGTTTTTAAATTGCATTTTTTAGCTCAGTGTATTGAAATAGAGCACATTATGTGAATCTAAGCAAGCAATGGTTTACCCAGCCTGCCAGGAAAACATGCAAAGCTCTATGTAGAAAGACACCAAGTGGAGAGTGAAACCAGGACTGTCTTCCTGCAAGACAACTGCAACAAAAGGTTTTTAGAAACCTGAGAATATTAGCATACATGTATCTTTGGTTAAGGTTCTACTGTTTTTGTCTTTTGTAATTCTTCTAATGTCACATATTCTTTATGTTATGAAGTTGTGAATTTCTGTGGTTATAGGAAGACTTTCAATAACTGTAGGATTTGAAGCCTTTACTCATGGGACGTTATGTCTGAATCGGGATTCTTACCACTTGGGATTTGAATTCCCTGTGAGGAAGTTCAAAGTCTTGGGACTGGAATCAATGGAAAGTAAAATGTCTTGAAAGAGCAGCGCTAGACTGTTGGGAACATATACCAAATACTACAGTGTAGTCTGTAGTTTAAATTCTGCCCTTTTCACCACAGTATGCCATTTTTTGCTCTAACCTTAAGAACATGAACACTAGCTGGCTTTAGCACTGTGGCAGGAATGGGCTGGTATAAGATAACCTGGAGCAAAAATATCACAGTTTTAATGTATCACAATTTTTATTCAGAAATACACAGAAGGTTAATAATAGTTCCATATCAGATATTACAATTATCGTAATATGTATAGCACCTGTTTGTTGTTATTTTAATAAGTTAAAGCAAAATTATAGCAAACTTGCTATAGTAGTATGTTGAACTTTTTTTCATTAAGAGTAATATTCTAACTTGTTGCCATCTCACTCTTCATGAAGTAACCATGATTAAAACAAGCTTATTAAAGCTCCTAATTATTTGGCAATCTATTCGGGGAGTTAGTCTGCTCTTGGCTGCTTAACAGACATTCAACTTTCAACTGCAGCTTTAAAGCTTCTGTCTGCCAGCTGAGTCTCAGTGTGCAGCGACAGGTGGGAGAGTGGCAACACTGCCTTACTATACTCTATACATGCATATATATATATATATATATATATATATATCAGTCCCTCCAACACTTTTAGTTGGATGTAATGAAAAATCCTTTAAAATATCAGAACAGAATAATAAAAAATGTTACTAGTTTCTCGCTTACTTTTTGTCATGCCTTCAGTCCCAAACAAAAACAAGAAAACATGTTGAGGATAAAATGTGAAATAAGCAAGTGATCTCGCTTTCAAAGAAGGCAAAAAGAATCAGACAACTGGTTCAGTGATTCGCCTAAACATGAAATGGTCAAATAGCATGAGGACCTTCCTGAAACCATCCAGAAACATCTACAATGTCACAGTGAGTCCCAAAGTAAAATCTGCCTGATGGAAACAACATATGGAGCTTCAATTCAAATGCAAAAGTACTTTATACCAACAAATCCAGTTTCAGTTTATATTATATTAATGTATTATTAAGTTAGTCAATCAGTATGATTTATAGCAATGAGCTTGACTAAATATTAAAAATCTTATTTGTCCAATTAGCTGGCATGAATTGGTTACTTGAATTGAACTCCAGACCTTCTAGACTGAAAAGTGCCTTGCTCTGAGTCATTAGGCTCAGCTAAAGCAATCAGGTCTTTGTCTGATGAATATATGCAGATTGCAAATATTATGGATCATCCCCATCTCTCCTGGCTCCCCTTTTCTCATTTTCATCCCATTTTTCCCCTTTCTGCAGTGCAGAGAACTGCATTTGCTGCATAATCGCCCACTGAGTGCTCCTGACTTTCATGTCCCCCCGCCAAACACACTCGCGCACACACACCTACACACATGCGCTTCTTAATTTTGCTTCATAATATAAGTTACTACATCGGTGTGTTGTCTAACAAATACACGCTGGAAACACTGGCAGTACAGCACAGACAGATCGCAATGCTCTGAGTTAAACATTGGATTTTCAAAACAAAAAAATATTAATTTTATGTGAAACTAAACTAATGTCAGGTCTGATTAATGAAGACACAAGGTTCTGTATGTTTTTTTTTTAATTTAAAATATTGTGTTTTAGAGGAAGAGGTCTCTTCTGCTCTGTAACAAATAATGTAAACAGTCTCCCTGTCTTTCATTTTTTGCCCTTACTCACCCAGCCCACTTGAGTTTCAGCCTGTTTGAGACTATGCAGTTCATTCACTGACATTCTGGGGCTGTTTTAACAGAAGACTGCAGTATTTATTCTTTCTTGTCATTTCCAGTATTAAACATAAAGAACGTGGCCATAAAAAGTCACATTTTCATTTGAGTTGACAAGCAGTTGATGTTTTGTATTTTTCTGTTTTAATTTTGTAGTTCTGTATTTACAGTCCATCTTTACATTTCTGTGCACAACTACATACAGAAGATTTTACTGAACATGCTTCTTATTCATTTATGTTTTGAATATTGTCACCATTTATCCTCCAAGGTGGAATGACGATGCAAGAGAGATACTTAATATAGTTCCCTTAGCAAGTTGTAGATAAGTCTATTTTCTTGGCATTAACTAAAATGTTAAAGATCCATTTCAAACCAAAGTTGTGTAACTAAAAACTAATGCATAATTAACTGGCTAAAATTATTTGGACGTTTATGTAAAAATGTGTGTATTTAAACTTCTAAGTGGCACTGTGTACAAAATGAGCCTATTGTTAAATTTTGAACATTGCTGTATGTTTACATGTATTTATTTCTGTCTATACATGTGGGTGTGCATATTATATCAAGCTTTGTCTGGTGTCCCTTGGTAGATCATTACTGTACTTTCATAGGCTGTTTGTCTGTTTATGGATGTGCTGTATGTATGTGAGGTTGACTGTGGGTAATAGATTCAGTAAATTCACAACATATTCTGTCCCACTGATCCTCTGCATCCATATGTATCTTTTTTTGGACTCTTACATTTATTTTAATTGCAACCTACCTGTTAACAAGCTGGATGTTTGTTCATCTCCAACTTCTTTGACAAATACAGTTAGATCTGCCTAAATGTCCTAAGGTTTTAGTGATACAATTATATTTCAGATAAGATCTGGAGTAAAAATGAGCTAATACCCAAGTTTGATATGTTTATTTGCTAATTTGAATTTTCAGCTTACTTAGTAGTGTGTAAATTGTTTTTTGTGTTTCTATTGTTTAGCTATTTAATAGAGAGTAAATATTGATTGATTAATAACTATAGTGAAAAAAATGTATGTCCATTGTAATACTGTAAAAAGGCAGAATTTATAAAATGCTTTTCTCATCACTCTGACCACTCAAAGGTCTTTAAACTAGAGCTACATTTACCCAGTCGAGCTCACATGTCCACACAGTCATGCACAGATTGACAGGCATATTTCACATTGAATATAAATACAAAATAAACACAAAATAACTCCAGAAATATTATTTCATAGTATTTATATTTAATAAAGTTTGGCTTGATAAAGTTTCCAATAGTTTGTTAAAACTTTCTGTGAGTACTCAGACAGAATAGTGCAAAAACCACTGAATGTAACATGTAGCAAGTTTAAAAACAATGAACTCACCTAAACCAAAATAAAACGTCACCTAATTTTATCTTTATGTAATTTATAAAGTAAGCTGAGGAGGACATTGATGTCTTTAAAGTTGTTATGCTCTTAAAAAGTCCTGAAAAGTTGCAGGAAACTAGAAATGCGTGATTGGATGTTTTTTTTTTTTTTCCTTTAAAACTGCAATTCAAAAGTCAGGGCAAAATTGTTTGCTGGTGTCTTTTTTTTTTTTTTTTGAAAAATCAAATCTTGTTTAGGTTTTATGCAGTTGTTATTATTGATTAAAACTGTTTTTAAAGGCATACTGTAGTTTCTACTACATCTAGCAGTGTCCAGGTTGAGCAAGCATTTTATGAAACTTTGTGTCAAGAATAATATTCTGAACACTACACAGTGTTAAGTGAATTTAAAATACACCTTGCTATGCACTGTGAATGCATGTATGTGTTTGCCAGTGTATTATGTCGGCTACAAACCCTTATGTTTTCTGACGCCGCGCTCTGGCTTTGGAGTGGAAAAAACCCTCTCGCTGTCTCGCTGAGTGACGCTGCTGGCAGGAATCCTGGGTACCGACGGGGGGAAACAATCCCAACAAAGTGCTATGAATTAATGTGACTAATTAACACCACGTTAATTATTTGCAAATTGCATGTTTGGGTACACATTACTTGAGAGACATATGCTGCTTGTCGTGTTCGTCCAAACAAGTGCCAGCTAATCTGTATCTCTGGAGTACCCCAATGACTGAAGACGGGCCAATCAGCACAGCGGAGGAAAATAAAAACACGAGAAGGAAAGTGAGATGAAGCAAAGTGCAGAAGAAAAATAAAATTGGAAAGAAAGTTTGTTGGGTTTGTAGTTCTTCACGATAGGTAGTATGTCTTTAACTGAAGGATACAATATGTGCCCTGCTTTAAAAGGTGCTCCTCGTTCTGTCTTCCAAGTCAAAGTGCAGACTAAATTTAATCTTGTGATTGATGTGTGTTTGCTTATGTTTGCTCTCAGTTGAGAGTTTCTACTTTCAGCACAATTCCTCTTTTTATTAACTAATTTGAATTTATTTGAACTTTATTTGAAGGGCAAATGACAAGTTGTCATAACGGAGACAATTTTGTCTAGGTTAATAACAAATTGTCATAACGAAGACATCTTTGGCGAGGTTAATGACAAGCTGTCATAACGAAGACATTTTGAATAATGTCAACTTTGTATTAAAAGTGTCATGATTTACCGAATGACGCTTTATGACAACAGTCATAAATATTCATGAAGACTTATTGATGTTCATGACAGGTGTTATGTCATGTTTATGACAGTGTCATGACAGTCTTATTCAACCCCCTTCAAATAAAGTGTTACCAAAAGTGATAAGTTTTTAAAAAAAAAAACTGGATTAAACTTTTTGTTTTTTCAGAAATGTCATTCATATTCCTGTAGGTCAAAAAAAAAAAGTCTTCCACGTAATGAAAGCTAATGATTCCATATGAGCAACAACGTTTAATTAATTTAATGCATTGTTTTCATTTTTGAAGCAAAGCAGACAGAAGACGTACTATCCATAGGTCACATTGTTTTAACAGGTGACCATCTGTACAGTTATTTAGCCTGTTTAAATTAGCTGAAGTGTTCACTCAAATATGATTTCAGTTCATTTCATTTATATAGCGCCAATTGATTACTTTGTATATTAAAGGGAAAAAAAGTTATTAGCAGTAGAAGCTCCTTTAGGAGAGAATCATTGTTAAGCAGATAATCTCTGAGCCGGTTTCAAGTCTATGACAAAAGAGAACAGATGCAGAAAGTCTCTGGCTTTTCTAGGAGAGACCAGTGATGGACACCGCTAACTAATAATTTAGTTACACTAACCCTAAAGTGCTAACCATAGGCATTCATTCTGCTAATACCAAGGTACCTACATAGTATTTAGGAGGAGCATAAGTTAAATACCATATCAAGTAGAAAATAGTTTTAAACTCAGTCTTAAAAATAGGAAGGTTGTCTTCCTCACAGGCTGAAACTGGAAACTGGTTCCAAAGGAGAGAACCCTGATATCTAAAAGATCTGCCGCCCATTCTACCACTAATAAACCTGCAGCCTGAGAGCGAAATGCTCTGTTGGGAACATCTGGAACAATCAGATCTCTGATGGATTGATCATTAAGGGCTTTATGTGTAAGTGTTCTGGATTTAAAGAGTGCCAATGAAGGGAAGCTATAATAGGAGAAAATATGATCTCTGCTTTTAATTTTCATCAGAACTGTGTTTTGGATCAGCTGAAGACTTTTAACTCCTAATAGTAAAGAATTACAGTATTTCAGCCTTGAAGTTACAGATGCATGGACTAGTTTTTCAGCATCACTCCTGGAGAGGATATTTCCAATTTTGGCAATATTCCTGAGATTAAAGAAGGAAATCCAGAAATGTGTTAATATTGGATTTAAATGACATGTCATGATCAGAGTTTACACAAAGGTTCTTTAATACCAGAGGCCAGTTTAATGCTTTAATTTTAAACTATACATTTTAGTCTTGTCTGCTTGTTAAATTAAATGTTTCATCAAATTAGTATTTTAATAGCTGAGAAATGAGTCTTAACTGAAACATATCTCAGCCCAGATATGGACGGGATAGAGGACTTGAAAAATCTGTCACTCACTGTCAGTTCTGTCTTCCTCCTTTTTTCTGAGTTTTGTGTAGTTTACCTGAGCTTTGTTCAAACCAGGGTTTGACGTTTTGTAGTGATATGTGCCAAGTTATATAGTCATTTATAAATAAACACCAAAGCGATGTGTTTTTGGCTGTTTTTAGAACTCAAAGCAGCTTACTCAAATCTTTTCAAACCTGTGTTGGAACAAGGCAGGCTGTCCAGAAACTCAGGGGGACAAATTTTAGACTCTCTCTGAAAGACACAAAGCACCTGAACATCTTTACTGGCTAAAGAGTTTGGTAGTACACTGTGACACTGCTGAAGTAGAGCAGTGTACTGTGAATTTATCTAGGAGTTTTATGTTGTACAAAGTGGTTTCTTTACTGACAAGTGAAACATGCTACTTTTTTATTCTGAAAATACTTGTAGAGAACTGACACATTTTAGAACTTTTTAAAAAAACATTGAGTACATTTTTTCTTAAATTGCATACATTAACCTTATGAGTAGACAGAGTATCTTCAAATGTGTAAAACATAGAAGTCTACAGCAAAATGGGCATTGGGGAAAGATAAATCGGTGAAACTAATTCCACTGGCTCCTACATGTAAGCAGCTCTTCAAAGACACAGACAACTTTCACAATAGGTCTCTGTGTTTTACAACTACCTGGGTACCTAAAGTTTTAAAAGTTGGTGATGGACTTTAAAGTATGATTATAAATGTTCTTTATTGCTGCGTGTAAAGAGACTATTTATTTGCCCAGAAATGAAAGTCAAAGTTTAAGCATCTCAGGATCACAAATAGACAATTGTAGCCATGGAGTTTTATTTCTTCTGCTTTTAAGCTGTACATGAGATAATGATAAATGTTTACAAGGCAACTGGACTTCTCTTGTTGCTTGAATACATTTTGTCTCTCATCTCCTTCAATTCAGAAGAGTCATTTTGGATAAGATCACAAAGAACATACCCAATAGATGTTAGTATGTCGGAATTAACACCCTTGATCAACACATGCCTGTCGAATTCCCATCTGGAGGATCTAAGGATGCATCAGGACTTAAAATCAGCCCAGCTCCAGTGTTTGTCTGCAGCATAGAGGGAGCCTAAACGTGTTTGAGCCTGAGTGAAGAAGTTATCTGAGGAGAAACACGGGACTACTGTGCTTGAAATGATCCAAGAGTTGCTAGCAAGGCTACTATTACATGCTTATCTATCACTGTGTCACCCGGAGTTACGCACACTGACTTTTATTGGAACAGTTTTGGTTGAGGAGACGCAACCAAAAACCCCTGCATGGTTTGGTGAGATGGGAGCAGGGAGCAGATCTGTGAATCACCTGAGCATCCCTCTCCCTATCTCTCCATCTCTTTCCCTTCTACCCCACAGACAGACTTCTCTCCCTCATCGACAAGCGCTTACTTTTTTTTTTTTTAGCTTTTCTCCTAGTTTCCTCTTACTGTTTCTCTTTCATCCTTTGCTCATTTTTTTCAGTCCCAATCTCTACAACCCCTCCTCACCCCCACCTTCCTCCATCCTCCTCCCACTTCCCCGTCTCCCCCCTCGTCTCCTCAGAGCTCCTCCGCATTAGCAGTCAGCTCCACTCCTTGGCGTACTTTGTTTTTCAACCGTGGTAGAGACCAAGTGAGGGAGGCTGGGAGATACAGAGAGAGCGAAAGAGCATCATTTACACAGTCATCTACGCCGAGCACACTCCCCCCTTCCCTTTCTTTCCCTCCTCCTCCTCACAGTTGCTGCTCACGATGCCAAACATTTTATGTGTTATTTAGTCATGCCTGACTTTAGTGGATTTAAAAAACATGCCAGTCATGGGTCCACCCTCCCCTGTTTCTTCCCCCTGCTGCCCCTCCGCGCCCAGCCACTCACATCATCCCCGTCTTAGACCCTACCATCCGGCCCTGACCACAAAATCCTCTTGAGCCAGTGTCTTAGGGGACATTTCACTTCTAAATGAAGTTTTATTCCCAGGCTAGACCCTCCCAACACCTCACCCCAGCCTTCAACCTCCACTGCCTCCTGACCAAGCTGCCACCCTGGGGGAAAGCGAGAGAGCATAATTCTAGGCAGCAGAGTGTTGACTCTAAGATGGATTATTACTGCTTGAAATCAGAGGCCATGTGCTGTTGGATAATGTGGCCATCCAATTTTTTTGTTTTGCACCGGTGTTCCAATAATGAAGATTTGAAGCGCGGCAAAATGGAGAAGAAGAGAGAGACCTGTTCCATTAGATGAGCAGGAAAATCCCAAAAATGTTCACATTCACAGAGCCAAAATCAGGACTTTGTTTTTGTTTTACTGATCTGGTGTAACTCAACTTACCTCAACTTAATGGAATTGATTTTGTGTATCAGATTATTAGAAATGTTTCCCCTAATCTTTTTTTTTTTCCTGATATACTACCAATCGGATTTTAACAGTTTAATTAGCTGGAATAATACCACCATTTTAAGTAAGTTACTCTAAAAACATCCAACATAATCTAAGATCTTCTAAAAACAAACAAATAATAATAGCAAATTAAAATTATTGAATAATTTTATAATAATTACATCTTCTGCATTTATTTAATATCTTGATTTTGAGACGTAGACTCAAACAAAACTCTAGAGCAAACACTTTTTAAATCTAGCTGTAGTGCTATGTGCTTATTCTGCAGAATTTTATCACTGGTTGCCTCACTGCTACTTTTAGTGCAACAAACGCATATGAAGCTAATATTAGCTGGTTAATTAGATGGGTTCAGAAAGCTAGCCTGCAGCCGGCTGCTTATCAGATATGCCATTTTGTAGCTTTGAACTGTAGTTTTAAACCGACGTTACCTTAATAAGAATGATAGGTGGCGCTCTTTTAGCTCTTGCTTCTAACTGCAGAAGTTCCCTGATGGGAACTCTTGTTTGAGAATGTTTAACTGCATTTTGTTTTATCCTATTTGATTCTAAATTATGTGAAAGTTGCATTTCTCATGTTTACATTGCAATTATACCAGGAACCTCAGACATCTGTTATTTATAAAATGTTGTCTTTTTTGCTGCTTATAGATGTGTAGAAATCAATTTAGGATGGAATATGATTCATCATTCCTCTTATCTAAGCATCAGTGTACAGCCTGGGTTTCATAACATTGTTGCCCTTTTAGTGCGCAAATATATTATATCCAACTTGAAATTTAAATCAAATTTAAGACATGTCTGCTGGGATTTGCATATGTGGGGGCAATAATAGTTTGCAGGCAGAAGAGAAAAGTATCAGCTCAGGATGGAGCAGATACCGCTTCCGATTCCCTGTGCATTTGATAAGTAGCTGCCCTTAAGCAAGTCAATTTGCTCAAGTGGAACTGCCCGGTGATGTTTGGATGAAGCAGGTGTTTGCAGAGCTGCTCTCAGGCGTGTGTGTGTACCACAGTGTGTAGCTTATAGCTATAGAGAAATAAGAGTAACAGAAGTAGGCTCTTTAAGAATATGCTGCCAAGATGTTATTCTTGGTTCTGGACATCTGCTCAACAAGTAACTGAAACTGCAACATTGAGGTCTGCAGTCACAAGTGGAGGCTGCAGGTTTTCTTCCAAGTGAAAGCTGTTCGATGCAGATGCTCTCTGTGGGTGGTGTGCAGATGACTAATCTACATATTTAGTTGTGCAACAAAAACAATCTTGTTTTAGATTCTGAGTACATTGTCTTGTCTTCTAGTTTTAGCTGTTTTCTTACTTTACTAACAAACACCTAAATTCTTTAAATGTCCTAATTGGTTAATTGGAGATCATTAAATCACCATCAGCTGCAGTTTATCTCTACAGTTACATTGATCAAGTTTGGCAGAGTAATACTTTGTCACTGATTAAAACTTCTTGCCTTTTAAACTGAGGATGTAGAACTAAGATTTAAATTAAATGTTTATTTTGTTGCATTAGGTTAATGAGCAAACGCATTGGTATCCTGTGCCATCCTGTATACTGTTTATTTTTAGAAGCCACCAGATTTTTATACAAACTGTCCTGGTATTTTAAAGAGGATGTGGGTAAATGTGCCTTTGCATGCCTACAGCATCACAGATCCACCACCATGCTTAACAGTAGGCATGAAACGCTCTTCCACATGTAGTTTCATGCCAAACACACCTCGGGTGTTTGTTGCTGAAAAACAAACACTTTTATAATTAAAACTTGTTATAAGCACTTTACCCCAAGACACTTTGGAAACTTCCTTACTGGGCCTGGTGTCAAGGTAAAATGTGTCATTGTTCCGCCTCGTGACCAGTAGGTGAAAGAGGTGGGCCACTGTGTGACATCATATTTATACCCCAGAGAAAAAGAAAGTGATGCATTGTTAATTAGAAAGTCCTAGAAGATGTAGTCAAGTGCTTAATAATTTAATGTATTTAATTGTTAGGATTGTCAACAATTGATTTTTTTTTTAAAATGCTAATTTTTTAATGGTGATTTTTTTTGCCCTGCAACTGTATAAATGTGAAAAAATAAATGTGAAACATTGAATTTTTCTTTAAAATATTCAGTGCGACTTCATGCTGTTACTATAAAAGATTACTTTTCTTGTTTTAAACGATGATTTTACTTTTTAATGTCTGTTTTGCTGTTCGTCAAATCTTGTATGATTTTGTATTTTTAAAAATACATATGCCTTACTTTTCCTAAACTTATTGTGCTTCTGTTCATTTTGGCAGAGAGACAACATGTGACTTCATTTAGGGTTTTTGTGAGGAGATATAGAGGAATTTTCAATTATGTTGTCAAGGTAGAGGGACGGTGAGACATAGCTTTTGAAACCCCTCTTGAAGCTTCTTATTCAAATGCAATTTTTTTTATTCTCTTCACAAAATAACTTATTCACAAAAAAAAAAAAAAACATCCTAATATATCCTTTATTAAAAAGTAAAATCTGAAAGACTTGTAGAATACACCCACATCTTCAGAAGTTGGTTTCTGGCAGGACTTTACAACACATCCATGAGTGGTGCAGCATGAATACTGTATCATCTGTGCTTCTCCTTGAAGCCATAGCTAGCTCAGGAAAGATGGAACCAGACAAAGCCTGAGGACTATAAACCACTGAAGACATTCTCTCCCTCCCTGACTCCTCCTCTGGTTTTCATCATGCAGCCTGCTCATTGTCTCTTCAGGCTTCTGCAGAAGGTTTGCACTGCAGAAGCTGTCTTTCTCAATAAGTCAGTTTAACACTACACTAAGTCGTGGAATCTTATTATTCTAAAAAATCTCTTTGGGCGGGGGATCTTTTTTGCATTTTTCAATGCGATCTTACTGACTTGAAGATTATGTAAAACCTGGACTATACATGTTGCACAGATAGCCTGTTTTGGGAGAGTGACATACTGAAACGTTTACTGTTTGATTAAGGACAAATCTTTAAATATCAAGGGTTGTGAATTATTTGGACTTTCACTTATTTATGGGAAGATTTATTTATTACACTTAGAGAGAAAATAAGACATCCAAAACCTTTTTTGTCTTTTTGGCAAGGTGGATTGAATTATAACAATGTATCAGTTTGCAAACATTTATAAAAATCAATATCACAAAACAATGCCTGGATGCTAACTTTGGTTTGCTGGAATATTTTAAGTGAAATGCATTTATTGCTTTGCATGCAAATATATGTGACTAGTTGGATGGACTATTACTGCCAGTATCGATTTTAGTGGCAGAAATGCTGAAGCTTATATCAATAACACCGGCAACATCCATATAGTGTCTGCTGAATTGAATGCTCATATTTCTAACCGGCCTCAATTAGAAGGTCATCATTTTCATGATTTTATATTTAAATTTACGATCATTGTGAAGTTTCATCAGGACTCACCTTTTCATGTTCTAATTAAAAGCAGCCAGGTAACAGACCTAATAACTATGCTGCTCCTATGATTGTCAGTGACATACAGTAGATGGTGTCATACAGTAAACAAAGTATCACTTTAGGTCATTGGAATACCTGGTCTCTTCCTGTCTTCTTAAAGCTTTTTATGGATTCCTCATACTTACAATTTAATCTGAAACATAACAGAATAAAGTAATTTTCTTTGATAACCACAGCTACTGGTTCCCTTTTAGCTTTTTGCCCTTAGCAGCGCTGCTAAGTGCTTTTCATTTTGTACTTATTTTAAGTTGTTTTTTTTAGTTAAAATGTAGCTTATTTGATAATATATATTAAAAAAAATTATACAGAAATGTGTTTAAAACCACCTAACAAACCTCACATTCAAATTTATGAATGTGTTTTATGTTTTCATGCATCATATTCATTAAATCTTAATTTTGTGATATGTGTAACTTAAAATATTTATTTGCAACAATGTACACGCTCTGCTGTTTGTTTTTTGAATAGAATCTGAACAAAATTCATAAATTCTTATATACTTCTTATAAACTAGCTAGTGAATAGAGTATTTCACAATCCTCCTGAAAGTAAAAAAAAAAAAAAGGCAGACAGATAGCGCTCTTATTACGGTTTGTGTGCTGAGCCAGGAGGCAATTAGTCTAGCCTAAAATATCTCCAAGAAGCAGGAAATAGCATGGTTGTGTCCAAAGTTCAGACCAATCTCTCTGAAGTTTTGTAATGATCTCCCTTTATCTCATTTGTTTAACCTGATAACACACAGGTGTTGTGCAAAAATAATAGGTTGATTTTGAGCTCCGGTCCTGGCATGCATCCAGGCCAGCTACCTCCTGCTGTTTCCAGTTTTTAATGCAGAGTCAAACTAATTGTCTCTCTGCTTCGGTTCAGAACTTCAAAACAAGCTGAAGAGGCGCTTAAGGATTTTCATCAGCCCCAAATGAATCCTTTAAGGTTCAGAAAGCAAAGCAGTTTAAGTAACAAAGAGGGTTTTCTATTGACAAATACATTTAACAGAATACAGACCCAATACTGTTTACTCACATGTGCATTCAGGATGTACCTGTAAGAGTATTACAAGTAAAGATCATTTTGGTATGAATGAAATAAATACATTTTAAATCACATATTTACCACTCTATGTCATAAACTTAGGTATACATCCAAATCTACAATGACATGGGTTGAGATCAGTACATTTTCATGTGTTTGAATGGCCCAGTCAAAGTCCAGGTTTAAATCCAATAGAGTGGCCTTTGAAGAAAGAATAGAAGGTTTCACTCAGGCTTACTGAGCTTGAGCTATTTCACAAAGAAAATGGAGAAAACTTTCAGTGTGCAGATGTGCAAACTTATTGGATACCCCAAAATATATACTGCTGTAATTACAGTGATAGAAGGTTCTACAAAGTTTTGACTCAGGAAGGGTTCAATGCATTTATGCACCACAACCTTTGATTTTATCATAAAGTTTTAACCCATGTATAATTTTTTCTCTCGCTTTAAAGCTAAGCACTACTTTATATTGCTTTGTTACATAAAAATACAATAAAATGCATTTTGGTTAGTGGTTGTAACATGCTATTAAAAAAAAAAAAAAAAAAAAAAAGGTGAAGTGGTTATTAATGTTTCCAAGACTGTCGCAACCTTTAACTAACAGACAAATAAATTCCCAGGCTGCCGTGGCAAAATCTCCCTGTTGGGATATAACTGGTTAAATGAACAACACGGCTCATGCAGAAGGCTCCTTAAGCAAGATATTAAGCTACTTTAATAAACCTTATATTTCTGTCAGTTGAGAAAAAAGACCTGCAAGTTTAGAGTAAAAATGAAGTAAATATAAATGGAGGATTTTGTTGGTGTGCAACAGCACTTTTTTGTTTGTCCATAAGCTGATCCCATCTTTCCTGCATCATTTCATGTTTGGGCTCCTTCAGTATTCAGCATGCCTGCCCTCTCCTCTCTCTTCCCTGCAGCAATCGGCCGGACGTTGATACCCCGTTATTTCAGCACAGTGTTTGAAGGCGGCGTCACCGAGCTCCATTACATCCTGAAACACTCCAAGGAGTCCTTCCACAACTCCTGCATCACCCTGGACTGTGATCAGTGCACCATGGTCACCCAGCATGGGAAGCCAATGTTTACAAAGGTAACATCTGACCCTTGAGCTTCTCTCTCCATAAATAATTGATTGTGTGCTATGATAATGGCGAGACAAGGTGTTAAAGTGCTTAAAGATCAAACCCATTTAAACCCTTTGATTCCGTTTCTTCCTCTTTCTTTCACGCTGTCTCTGCTGTTTGAAGTGGCACTTGATGTCAGACACAGGAAGGTGCTCGTGTCTTTATCAAATAATAAAAAATGTTTCCTGTATTTTTAAATGCCTATTCTTGACCAAAGCAGAGCCAAACATGTCAGCTTATCCATAAGTGAATTGTATGATTATTCTATCTCTTTATTATGAAATAAACTGTTTTATACATATCAAATGTAATACTTCCATTGAGTAAAAAAATATTAAAAAACAATCATTGAAAATAGTTTTTTATTTTTTTATTTTTAACCATGCAAAGCATTGTTTTTAGCCAAATATTTGTTCTAAGCAGTGTAGTTATTTTTAAGTGAAATATCCTTTATATTTACTTTTCTGTCTTCTATCAGAAATTTGGCCATTCTGCCCTCTGGCATTTACAGTGCTAAAGACACCGACTGATTCTCAGGCCTGCAGGTACTCCAAAGGCAAAGCTATCAGGACCGGAGTAAGATGCCTGCAGAGTGTGGTTTAGATTGTATTGTAACTGACACACAGATGGAAGCAAGCAAAATGAGAGGAAACACTAATTGCACTGGTAAAATGATCCAAAGCAGACATAAAGGTCCTTTGAAAGCAATAATGCTGAGCTCATCGGCTTTTGTCTTTGGGGACAGAATTCCCCTGTGAGGTGGAGTGAATATCTGCTCCTCCACGGTCTGATCCAGATGGCTCGCTGACTCTTAGTGTTCTTCTGCTGACTGTCTAAATGAATCTGAGGCCAGATACCTTGTCAGCGCCAAGCAGCTGAGCTAAAGGGATTCCATGTTCCCTCTACCATGAATCCTGAGCTGAAGCGCCAGACCAGATTGTTCTGACATTAAACGGCTATACACCCCTCTTGTTTTCAGGACTTGACAGTATGCACTCACTCACAGGTGTGTGTGTATGCGTGTCTGTTTGTGTGTGTGAGTCAGATAATTAACTTTTTAGTTGACCTGCCAAAGGCTGTAAGCCTGTAAAGTGAATTAGAAATACTTGAGTTTTAGCAAGCAACTTTTTTGGGAATAAAACATTGGACAGTGGATGTTAGTTTTGATCTCAAATTAGCTTAATTTGATTTTTAATGCTTGACAAGTCCTATGCCCTTTCTTGTATTGAAATGATACAGCATTGTGATTTATAAAAACAAATAATCTATATAAAAACAAATCCTTAAAAGTTACTCAGCTAAATTAAGTTAAATTCTAATTAATGAAATAATTTTTTTCTGATTTCATTTGTTATATCTGACAAAAATGATGAGAGTTGACCTGTAATTAAGAGTTAAAACATAATCAGGTAACTAATAATGTCATGTAATGACAGCCAAATTGGCAATGACTGCTTCAAAGAGCATAGCTTTAGCATTTTCACTGTTGCTAAGCTAGATAAAGCTAGATTTTGCTCAAAGAATCATTCTCAACTACAAGTCTTCTGACAGTTTCTAGCCTATATCTGAGTTTATGCATTTTTATTATTTAACACATAATTACATCAACTTTACTGACCTCTGATCTCATACTATGTAGTTAATAAAATCCTTGAAGTATTTATGTAGGATTTGTTTTCAATAAAGGAAATATTATTGACCATTGAATTTTAACATTATTATGCTTTGTTATCATTAAAATATTAATTTTGGTCACTATTATTCATTATTTTTATATAATCTTAAGTGTTTGTGGCAAGATAAAAAACAATGTCACAACATGTGTAGTTATTCTGAAGGAGATGAGCAGAACCTACAAAATGTTGATATTTTCTTATAAATCAGATACTTATAGTTTATCTTCTTTATTTGAAACTTAGTCCAAGTTACTTTATAAGAACATTAACTGAAATAACTACAGCAACAAGGTGGAGCTTTAACCTTGGCTTACATCAACCTACTGATTCTCAGGCCTGCAGGTACTCCAAAGGCAAAGCTTCCTAACATCTGCTCAATCATCACCATATCTGGCTTCAATTTAATAGAAAGCTTATTTTAACTCTGTAGCAGTGAGCATTATTTTTCATTCAACCATTCTCTTGTTTTGAATGTGGCAGATATTTACATGAATAAAAGTTTAGCTTCAATCAGGGGGAGAAAAACGGGGGCAATTTTTGTAGGCAAGGGTGGAGTGTCGGCTTATGTGTAAACAAGTTTATACTTTAGTATAAGTGGAACGAGAGGAGCTCTTTTGTTATCATGTTAATAAATAAGAATGGAATGTGTCAAGTAATAGAAAAAGGAAATTTCTTTTCATGTTGTTGCTGTTTGAGTTTTCTCTGCGTTTTGTAAACAAGGCTTCTCGAAAGCAGCGGACCAAAAAAAGCTATAATATATTACAAGTGTCAGATATTAACCATACAAAATGGGAGCAGAACAGGCTAGGCCCGGTCAACAAAAAGCTAAATTTGATGCTTGCAGCCTTGCTCTCTTTTCATCTTCACCTAAATTGGATGAGAAGAATTAATTCATTAGAAAAAAAAAATTCCAATAACTGAGCGTGTTCTGTCTGAGCTCCCAGCAGCAGCGGCAGCAGCGAGCCTGCAGCTCTGGAGGCCCGAATCTCAATCAGCTCTGCCTCGCCTCGCTTTCCCTCAAACACCACCACCACAGCACATCACCCCCACCGCCGCTTTGCTCATCCCCCTCCCCGCCTTGCCGGCTCGCTCATTCTTCCCTCGCTCTCTACTCCAACGCTCTCTCTCTCATCCCCCCTCTCTTCCCCTCTCTCTCCCCACCCCCGCTCCCTCGAGACGCACAGACACACACACATACCGCACAGACACACATACCCGCATCCTTCATCCCTGGAGAAATCATCCCCAGCTCCCAACTCGTGCTCTTGCTCTGCCTCTGCCTCCTTCTCTTTCTCTCTGCCTGTATCTGTCTCTTTCTGCTCCTCCGTCCGTCTTTCAAAAAGTCTAATTCTTTGCATATTTTTCAAAAAATATTGTGGTATATTAAAAGTTGAGTAAGATTCCTGTTGTTTTTCTTAAATGTTTTCAATGAGTTCTAAAAGCACAGTTAGCATCAATTTAATTGGTTAGTCTGGGAATCCTGTAATGATCGGAGACAGAAACAAAAAACTTCACATATGGGTGCATTTTAACCCTTTCACCATTAACAGAAAATCAAAACAGCAAGAAACAACAAATGCAATACAGTGGACATCTTCTTGTACTGGTAACACACTGGCCAATAGTTGGTGTTCTTGTAAATCCGCAGTAGTAGGGGTCTTGTAAAAATTATTTCACAGAATGTGTTTGCTGTTCAATTCAAATTTAACCCATCTATTTGCACCTTATTCTGTGGAACGCAACTTCAAATTATTGGTGGAAACACTGCTTAATTGCTGATATGTTTTGTCGAGCAGATCTAAAATATTCTAAAGAAGATGCACCTTGGGAAGCTGAATTAGTTTGGTGCAATGGAACTTCACATGATACTTTGTCGTGTTTGTGAAGCAGCCAATCCAGCAAAACCATTCTTTTTCATGTTGCTGATTGGTTTCAGAGATAAGAAAGACCATGAATGTTAGCTTCTGTGACGGTGCTAAAATGGTTTTCACTGTGCATAATGACTGAAGGTACATTGGATAATTGAACTATTAATCATCCCCATTTTGAGACCCCATTTTAAGATGGGGTCTCAAGTATTTACAGATTTTAGTTATTCACAGATGATTGTAGTCAATACATTTGAGTAGCTACCAAAAATTTGGAAGCCATTTTTGGTAACTACTAAAATGGCTTCCACAATTACCAAATGTGGATCCACCTGAGTACCTCTGTGATGTAGTGACAGTTAAGACTAAGTTATGGATGTCCAAATTGGTTGCTACTGTGGCATGCTGCCATGTCAATATCTTCCATCCGTCCGTCCGTCCATCCATTTTCTAACATCTTTGTCCCCTAGTGGGGTCCTTTAGGGTTGCTGGTGCCTATCTCCAGCTGACTTTCCAGGCAAGAGGTGGGGTACACCCTGGACAAGTCGTCAGTCTGTTGCAGTGTCAATATCTTTCATGAATGTTTTTGAGACTTTGTCAGAATAAGGCCATAAATAATTGAGGGGTATACTAAAGGTAAGAAGGGGGTTCATACCAGCACTAGTAAGGGTACCAAATAAAGTGATCAATAAAAAGTGTTGTAAGACTTGAGGTTGAATATCTGTCTTGTGTTGAAGTAAGAATTGAAGATTATAATGAATTCAGTTTGCTAAGCTAAAACACTAATACTAAAGTCAAGCTTGCTAACAAACTTCTTAACCATTAGACAGTGGTTACCAATGAACACCTCGTATTAGCTGTGGTTGTCAGGCACCTGTGCTGTAGATGGGTTAGGGTTAGCTAACTCTGTTGCTGCTCTAACAACGATGAGTCTCTGCATTCATAAAACTAGGCTGTGTACAATGATCAGCTGAACATGTTTGCCCGTATACTTCATTTATCAGCCTTGGATTTGTTCAAGGTTTTTGAAAGCACAGTTGAAACCAGAAGTTTACATTCTCCAAATAAAGACACATGCATCTCTTTTTTTTCTCACTGTCTGACATTAAATCAGACAAAACTTCTTGTTTTAGGTTAGTTACAACTACTAAACTAATTTGTGTTTGCTAATTGCCACAATAATGAATGAACATTTTATATTTATTTATTAATTCATTTCTTCAAAATCATAATCCATCTGATTGAAACAATAGAAGTTTGGTCTGATTTGACTTCATAGCGTTTCATTGAATAAATTCCAACTGCCTGTTTAATTAGTGTAATGCTTCTAGACAAATCTTCTGTAGTGTTACAATAAAAACAAAGATTAACCTTAGGATTTGTTTTTAGTGGGAAACATTGTACCCACATTTCTGTCAGAAAATACTGATATACCCCGTTATTAATCATCATTGGCTGCAGTTTGTAAAATGAGATGTGTTGTAAATTATTATTGTCTGCTGCAAAGCTGTTGAACAAATACAGCATTCCAGAATCACCTAATTTAATTTTACTGGTGGAAATATAAATACAAGCTAGATGTAAAGACTTTCTTGTTCAGCACCCCATGGTCTTGAGTTTTTTCTCTCCCTGAATTGATGTCACTCCTGCTACGGCGGAGTGTTATAATCTAACGAATGGGTGGAGCTACAGGGGTTCTCTGAGTGGGCGAGCTCTCTAGGTGCAGGTGGAAAATGTGTGTGTGTGACTCACAAGGCTGAGAGGTGTTGACAAGGTGACACGGGGTGCCAATTTGAGCAAAAGCTCCCAACCTCTCAGCCACCTTCCAGTATCCCAACACCTCTATTCAGTACCCAGCAGGCCTTGCTTTCCCTGACCGGAGTGTGTTAGCTCTGAGGCCTTGGTCCTTGTTACTGGTGCCCAGCTGGGGTTTCTGCATGCTGGGAGGCAAGCAAAGAGGAAAAGGCGACTTTGTGACACAATGGTTTCAGTTCAACTGTATCTAATTCAGGAGGGATTTTTTTTAACCAGTGGTTAAAAATGAAAAGGGATTATTACCAAACTGTTTTTGTTTTGTTCATTACCATTGAATACATTTAATTATGTACCTCTTTGGTAATTTATGTATATGTATTAATTAACTGGGCTCTGATGATGCAAATGAATACAATATTTCTCTTAAAACAGAAGGACAAATTATACATTTAGACATCCAATCATCAAATTATCTAAAACTTGAAGGAAAGCTAAGAATGGTGGGCATTATTACTTTTGATGCATTAAATAAATAAAATAATTTCTCTAATTTGTCTTGACCGATCAAGAGAAAATTGCATCTTTACTCGTTTTAATATAAGCTTGGAGTTTGAAACTTGTTTCATTCAGATGTGAATTATTCAGTCACCAGTTAAAAAATTTGGCTGAATTAATGTACAAAAAAAAACAAACAGATTTTATTATTCAGAATTTAGTCAACAGACAAACTGTTCATTTGTATTTTAACTTCATGACTCAGAGCCAATAGTGACCATGACCAGTGTCAATAGTTGCACTAGTGATTTTCAAATTTAAAGAAATTAATTCAATTTACATTTGCATTTACTTAAAAATAATAAGCCATGCATTTATTAAATGTTTAATTTGGATCCAGCACAAAATAGTAATTAGTCTCTCTTTAAAAACAGTTTTAAAACAGCAGAACCAAGATCAAGTTCTACTTTTTTGTACTACTTGTACTTTTGCACGGTGCAATACAGGCTTGGTTTACCTACTGGTATCAACATTTTTAAACTGAGTTTTTATGGTTTAAAGTCCTTATATCGAGGCATCAGGAGACGCACCAGGACCAGAATGTCTGCATCTGTGAGGAACATAATCCCTGGGACTTCCCCAGCTTTTGCTGTGCACTGCCTTTCAGCTGGCTGACAAATGACTGCTACACTTTTCTGTTGAAAAATTCAAAGTTATTTATTAGAAATTCTTTACAGTTGTAAGTTGTGAAAACCCCAGCTAAAAAAAGCCCCTTAATACACTTACTATGGTAACACTTTTGGCTGTTTGCACAGAATAAGCGACATGTCTGTCAACAACCTGTCTAATTAAACAGGAACTAGTTAATCAGCTAAACTAAAGCTTTTGTTTGTTTTAATGAGCAGTAAAACACAAATATACATTTTCTGCAAAAGTGAATACCAGCAGTTTTAATAACCTTTTATTTCCTGTTTTAATAACAATTACTCATGTTATTTATTTTGGTTTAAATATCTGTGTGTTAATACCATCATACTTTTAAATGTCTCATGCTGTCAGAATCCTTCGTCATGTATTAAGTGTCTAACCACTTAGTTGCTCTAAATTAGAATATTTAGTCAACATTGATCCTGTTTAAATTTATCAGAAGTTGTGATAAATGCTCATAATACTCAATTTAATGACTCTCAGCTCCTCCGTTAATTGATTGTCAGGTTGAGGCACAGTATTGAATAGTGTCTCAGCAGCGGGACACTGTTATTCTTTCTTGCTCTTTTGAGCCAGAGATCTCAGCCCCGTTGTGTGCAAGATTTATGACCCTGCTCTTAAATCAATGGGGACTCTGTGAGGGGCTGTAGCATTTAATGGAACACTTTTTAATTCATCTGGATTTTCTTTCTTTTAGTTTTTCATAAGGGAAAGCTGTTTAGCTAAAAAATAATAGGCTAGAGCTTTGTTGAGAAAATATCAGGTTTAACCAACTGACTTTTGCTGTGGAGAAATAACCAGCTTGTGTGATTGAATCTTCCTGATGGAAAATATGAAGCCTTGGCTGCAATTTTGTCTCTGCACCAGCACCACAAAGACAAATTCTTGTGCATATATTGGGCTTGACAATTAGAGTACAGTATTATTCTCTGGTTCTGATTTAAGCCATTTATGATTTTATCTATGGGTTGCAGAGAAGCAGAAGGACTGCAGAGAGAAATAGAAGCGATATTAGAAGGCAATGCTAAGGACACAGTAGGCACTATGGAAGAAGGAATCAATAGTGCATTGTTGTTTCACTGTAGGCAATAGACCTGGAAAGCACCATAAGACACTGATTCACTGGTAAATACATTTCAAGTTATTTCACTGCTCCTGGGTAAATGCCATGCAGAGAAACAACCTAACTTTCAGAAATGATGTCAGGAATTACTTGTTTTTATTTTTTTATTTTTCATGCTCACCTTAATATTTAGTTTTAAATATGCTGCCAGGGGGTAGAAAAATAATCCACTACGTAATTAAAAGGATGAAATGCAATTCAAAAAGAAAAAAAAACAGCCCAAGTTGATTTTCTTTTCTAAGTTTCTTCTAATTCTAATTTCAATAAAGTGGACTGTTAACAATATTTCAAATTTAAATTTAAATCATTGCCTTTATACTTTTTTATAACAGAAAACATCAGGAAGTGTTTCGTAGCAAGTTGAAGGCTACAAAATCCTTAAATTTATGGATTATCTTATCTCTGTTTTCACTTTGGCAATTATTGACTCGATTTTTAAATTAACTTACTAACCAAAAGAAGAGGAAATATAAGTAACTAAATTATATTGAAAAATAACAAGAGACCTAATTTAAAATCCACCAGCTCTAGCAAATATATCAGACTAAACACTGAAGTGTCACTCATTTAAAAGATTTATTTTCCAAGCTACAAAACCATATTAAACAAGACACCAAATAATTAATCCCAAATTTCTCATGACATATTGTCCTTTTTAATATTAAGTGCAGCAAGTCTGACTTTAACAAGAGAAACACAACTATAACAGAGCAGATAACCCAACTTGTGAAAAAATTACATTACAGTTAAGGACATTAAACAATTTTAAAATGGCATTTGGAAAAGAAGACATGCAAATTTGTATAACAATAGAAATTACACTCAGCATATTGTTTGAGCATTGTTGATGGTTTGCTGTAGCTTTTATAGATTAACAGAGTCATATACACAATGTTTTATTTCTTATTGGCTATAATTATTCTGCATTTTGTTATTTTTGCATGTAATCTAAAAGTTTGTGTCTGTATAAAACATTTTGTTATTGAACAAAACTTATTTTTACTCTCTAATGGGTGTATATATCAGCAAACAGGACTTTTTGATAAAAGTGGGAACATTTCACGGTATCTAATTTTCTATTTGAAACAGCAGAGAGACGGTTTTCCATGCAGTGATTTTAGCGCCGCTGAGATTCTGTTTCTTTTTTTTTTCTTCTTTTTGAATAACTGAGTGTGTTGGCACGTGAGTTACAGAGGTAGTTGGCTGGGAACAGGGGGATGGGGGTGAGGAAGGGGAGGGTCGCGGTAGTGGGATGAAGGGCTGGCGGTGGTGGGTGTGTGTGTGTTTGTGTGTTGGGGCGGGGGGGTTCAGTATGGCCGCTAGCCTCTTTCTTGTTGATCCTCAGGAGACCATCTGCGCTGGGGGCATTGATTAGAGTGTGTCTGGTGGGATTACATCTTTGCTGTTGCCATGCCAACTAATCAGCTGATTCCCCCCCCCACTCTCTGTCTGTCTCTCCATTTCTCTCTCTCTCTCCCGTCTCTTGCCTGGTTGTCACAGCAACGAAATACGGGGAAGCGCAAGAGCCCCGGCAAGAGCTGAATTCAGCTAAAGGGGCGAAATAATGTTTTTTCCCCTCTCAGTTTCCCCTTCTCTGGCTCTCTCCGTCTCCTCCTAATTGGCAACTCTCTCTGACCTGAAGTTCTTTTGTCTCTGGTGTAAACACACCCCTCTGCAGATTACATTTTATTTTTGCATTTTAGGGGCCCAAGGAAAGAGTAAATATTGGGATCATAATAGCTTGACAAGTCCTTTAGCAAATTCCAGAATTGAGACAAAACAATTCCAGCTTTTTTAGAGAAATCGTACTTGAACAATAAACTGTAACATATTTTTTTTTCCTGTGTTACAATGATCTGACAGTTGCCTACCAGTCAGTTAAGGAAACATAAGAATGAGAAAGAATGTGAGGTAACAGTAAATATGGGATCTTTCTCCAGGTTTGCACGGAGGGTCGGTTGATACTGGAGTTCGCCTTCGATGATCTGATGAGGATCAAGACGTGGCACTTTACCATCCGGCAGTACCGGGAGCTCATCCCGCGCAGCATCCTGGCCATGCACGTAAGTCTGACACAGCTGACACACAACAAACAACACAAACAGTAGTGTGAAAACATTTCCCAAACTTAAATGTTTCATATCAACAAGCAAATAATGCTATCAGAGAAAGCTAAATTAGTAAAATGCAGTTTAAAAATTGGGACCTATTTTGGAAAAGTACACTGGCACTTTGTGGAGAAAATTAATTTCCCCCATGAATCTAATACTGTAACTTGCTGTGCCACCTTTGGTATCAACAACTTCCTTCAAGAGTTTCTGGTAACTGGCAATCTCTTACATTTCTGTAGATGAGTTTTGTTCCACTGCTCCTTACAGAACAATTTTAATACAGCCACGTCAAGGAGTTTCATGCATGAGTAGCCAGTTGAAGTTAGTGACACAGTGTCTCACTTGGATTTAAGTTTAAGCTTTAAACGGGTCTCTCCAAAATTAGGATTTTGTTCTTCTGAATCAAATGTGGACTTGGTGTTGTTTTGGATCGCTGTAAAGCTGCTTCAATAAATTAGCCTCAGTTTTGTACATTTTTGGGAGATCAGTGACACAGAGCTTATCCGCTGATCTCCTCTACTTCCGCAAAGGTCTGCTCTGCTGTGAGAGAGGACTGACTGACAAACCTGGTGCCAGATCACATCCGAGTAACAATAGTTACTGCACTGTTGCCAACTTACTGGTTTTGTTGCCATATTTAGAGACGATTTAAGACCAAAAAAATCTGAATTAACACATCAGCCCAGAAAACTGTGATCATTGTCCGAGCTTAGGGTCACAAACTGATGACATTCTTTTTCAGGATGTTCAGAGATTTTTATTAATCGCATCAAGTCAATTAGTTCCTGGCATAACAAAGTGTTCCCAGATCATCACACTACCACCACCATGCTTGACATGTTTTACACCCTGTTTTATGTGTTGTTCTTTAATGCTGTTAGTTTCACACCAGATGTAAGGGGACACACACCTTTAAAAATCGTATACTTTGGTCTTGTTCAATCACAGATTATTTTAAAGCTGTATGTAATTATTAACATGCCTTTGTGGAAAATGATAACTTTCTCCATGTGTGGCTCTCATATGGGTTCCAACGCCTTAGAAATGGCTTTGTAACCCTTTGAAGACATGATTGACTTTGTTTCTGTCCAATTCTTGAATTTCTTTGGAACAGGGAACAATGCTTTTATTTTGGGGATCTTTTTCTTTTTAAGAGATTTCCTGATTGTTCAAGTCTGGCAGTATTCATAAGATAGGTACTGAAATTGACTAAAAGAAATTTGCTAATCCCAGTTAATTCATCATTTAGAGAGAGGTTGGACAGGCTGGTTTGGAAAACATTTTTCTCTTAATTAAGTCACTCTATGAAAACTCAGCTTTGTATTTACTCTGGTTGTCTCTGATATTTAAATTCATTCTCCACAGCACTGCATGTCTGCTTTGGTTGACTTTTTGACTAATAGAGATTGTCGGTGGACAGTGCAGAGACGTATTTAAAAGCCTTTTGTGAGGATATGCCAACAAAGGAATATAAAAGAATTTATGTTTGCTTGAAAAACTGAACAGGAAAAATAAGAACTTTGTCTGAGAAAAATATAATACAGCAAAAGGTTACATATATATTCAGTTCTTAATTCCACTGAATGGATTACTCAGTCTGTGACGCATCGAGTATAGAAAAGATGAAACCATATGATGCTGCACTAAAAATAAAATAAACAAAGTAAAACTATGCATATGTTCCCACTAGCCTCCAGGCTCTTTTGTGTGATTCGAGGACCAATAGTTGCACATAATATTTTAGAAATCCACAGCAGCTTTACATAAAAACTGTGACAATGTTACATGCTAGTCTCATTAATGAAGAAGCACCAAGGTCACTTTTATATCAAAATTATCACTGAAATCTTTCAAGGTAACATTACCTGAACTCTTAGCATGTCTGCCTGATTAGAACGTGCTCAGATTAATGTAAAGTTTGCTGCAGCAGAGGATTAGTCACATAAAGTGAATTCAGAGGTCCCTGTTTACAGTTTCTCAAGTGTTTTAAGTCAGTGTATGAAAGAAAAATAATTCTAATGGATTAAACAAAAACCACTCAGATTTGTTTTTTTGGTGCAAAAAAGAGGGAGCTTAACAGAGTCAAATGTTTAAGCTGTTGTCTCTCTGCTTTATGACCTGGGTTTAGGTGGTTTCTGTTCAGACTTTATATTTTGATATACTCTGTATGCACAGGTTCACTGTGAAACAAAAAGCATAATTTTTCATGTGGCCAAAAAACGATGGAATATACTGTAAAGCATACATCAAAAGAAAGCAAAAGAGAACAATTTATATTGTACATTTTATTGAAGATGATACAGATTAAAATACCTTTGACTGAATGTTTTTTTTGTGTGTGATCATTTAAGTCCACAATAGCATGTATAGAAACTGAAGGATAAGATAAATCCATTTTTTTTCTTTTTTAGGAAAATGTGGGGAGCTTACAGATTACACTTTTGTTTTGTTTGGTTTTGAAGACAAGCAAAGCTTTATTTATGTATTTATTTTACTTTTTTTCTGCCATATGACACACTACCTTTACTCAGGACTGAAAGGCAAGAAAAAAAACAATATTTTTTTGAGACTTATCTTTGTAATTCTCCTTTAGACCACAGGGGGCGCTAAAGTGAAGCACTATAACTGACTGAAGCTGGCTTATGTGGATAGTGAAATTATCAATAGTCATTGATCTTTTAACTCTGCAGATTGTCTAAAAACAATATGTACACTGGGCCGTAGAATAATACTATGTGAAACTGTCAGTTTCACATGTGTAGTACTGAGTTTCTGAACTGAACTTTAAAAATGCTTATTAAGTACTTACTTGATTAAATGCAAATCAGCTTTTAGCCCTTATTTAAAGATTTCTTTCTGGATATTTTGCTGACATTTCTTCTGTGTCTGTTGAAACACCCATATTGTATAAATTTTCCATCATAAATTTATTTATATTGGTTTTAACTTGGAGTTTAAATAAGTATTTCCCCCACTGTGTCTGATTCCAGTCATTTATTGAACATCTTACTTCTTCTGACAATGTTTAAATACAGAGCAGCTAGCTGAAGAGGCAGGGTAATGCTAGCATATTTGCTTTCTGCTTTAATATGACTTGTCAATTATTCAGGTAGTAATATAGTTCGCTGGGGATGTAGTTTCATGTAGAGACACATAAACAAAATATTCTACTCCATGAATTTAGCACTATTCTTGGAAAAAGGTCAACTTTAACCATAGCTTGATCTTTACACAGACAGGAAGCATCAGCTTCCAATACAGTCTTGCTTTCACTGTGTGTATATATACACCAATATTTGTTTTATTCACTTTATTAGTATAAAAGAGAAAATTGAACAGGTACTGTGAGTCAAATAAGACATTTCAAGTGCAAGCAACAATTTTTAAATTTAAATCACAAGTTTCCCATCTCATCATTACATTTTTCTTTAGTTTGCTTTGAAACGACCATAGGATCCTTTTCTCTTTTTTAATGTGGGTTTAAAGGTTTAAGATCCAGTCTTGCTCTTTGCCTGAAACTTCTTATGAATTTCACTCACCAATAAATTGGCCCCTCTGGGTATTCACGCTAATTCCTGGAGAGTGGGATATTGTGGGCTGTTGTGGGTCCTGGCCAGGTCTTCTGTGATTTGTGTTTGAGTGTAAGTACATTCTTTTGATCACTGCTTGAGCTAATGAAAGCACATACAGACACAAGGGAGTCAGAACAGCGGAGTTGAAACTTCAGATTCTTGTAGAACTCTAGCTGCTTTGGAAGAACCCACTTTTCAAAGCGAGGGTTGGAGTGTAGTTTTTTAATATTTTACCAGACCTCATATGAAGCTGAAAAATATTTTATTCTTTCTGGAACTTTTGAATTTGATAAAGAATTGACCAGATTAGACTGGCCACATAAGTGAGAGTGTAGCATTTGTCGTATCATTTATTGTTATTGTGAACTTTTTTTTATCATGATAAAAGTGTGGATTCATTGTGCTAAAGATTAATCCACAAGTTAATGATAAAAAAAAACAACATAACTTGTATTGTCAAAATGATTCACTGTTGGTTTGATGAAAGCCTCAGTAAATATCAATACATTTCAAAATATGATTAAATAGAGTTACAGTGTGGGACTATGATTAGCGTGGCACACAGCTGCTTGAAGTTGTCATTTTTCTTATTGCTTCTACTTTTCATTATTGTTGGTACATTACCACAAAATAAAAATAAAACTTTAGATTTATTTTGCCCACCCCTAGATGGCACTATATTTTTTTAAAGCCCTG